>NC_134529.1:30310729-30313229 GCF_027942865.1 Odontesthes bonariensis | reverse complement strand
CGCATGATTTTTGACAAAATACTTGGTAAATTTCCCAAATTTTTTACCAAGTCCCACAGTGAAAAACCCTAGTTCCAGGTAAGTATTACGTACACAAGCACTCCCCTATGTCCGGTTAGGGTTAGGGTTAGGGTTAGGGTTAGGGGACAGGGTTAGGGTTAGGGTTAGGGTTAGGATATAGGATGAAGGGTTAGGGTTAGGGTTAGGGTTAGGGTAGGGTTAGGGTTAGGGTTAGGGTTAGGGTTAGGGTTAGGGGTTAGGGTTAGGGTTAGGTGTAAGTAATCTATCTCGATAGTTCCCCCCGTGGCATCCGACGATAACCACGGTTTGGTGTAGAGAACTAAAGGCAAGGCACGGGCCGGCGCTTGTCAACTAGAACCCCTCCTCGCTGTGCATCACACTTCCAAGAAGAACACTCCGAGATAAGCCTAAGTTTTTAAAGACGACCATGTCAGTCTGGTTTTCAGAGAATCTTCTAAAACCAGACAGATCAACCTATTTGAAGTCTAATTTGAAAGCCTAGTTGGGTGGTTTAAAACTAAAATTTGAGACACATCATCAGTGGTGGACCCCGGGGTCTTCGGGTGTTTCGGCCATTACCACCAGACACCCTACCCGAGGGAAGCCCAGACGGGATTGATCATGTCCCGCTGTGTGTCACTCGCCCAATTGGATTTATCCCTATTGGAAGTTTGTTTGAAGAGCACGAGGTAAGCAAACCTAAGGTAAGTAATTTAAGGTAAGTATTAAGTTTAAGTGTTTAAGTTTGATATTAAATGAGACTAAGTTTAAGGTTTTTGTAAAGGTTCTTAAATAAATTAAACTTACCTTATATGTTGTTCCGACCGGGGGATGTTTCCCCCTCCAAGGGGGGCGGGGGCAGGGGCACCCACAAGAGTCCCCCCCAGGAGCGACCAGGACCAGCCCCGACAGAGCGTTGCCTTCCCAGTCACCCCAGGAGAAGGAAGGAACCAGGCCAGCCCTGCAAGCATTGCCTCCTGGAACCCTCAAGACTCCCATGCTAACCCACTCCAGGGGTTAGGGTGCCAACAAGAGTCTCCCCCAGGAATGACCAGGACCAGCCCCGCCAGAGCGTTGCCTTCCCCGTCACCCCAGGAGCAGGAAGGAACCAGGCCAGCCCTGCAAGCAGTGCCTCCTGGAACCCCCAAGACTCCCATGCCAGCCATAAGGCCCTTTCCTGTGTTCCATACAACGCACAACCCCAGGAAAGGCAAACAAAATTTTCCATTTCCTGTGCCCCATACACCGCACGACCCCAGGAAAGGTTGCTGAAAGTTCCAGCAGGATCTTATCTTTGAACGCTGACCGGCCGTCAAGATCCGAAAATTGACAGCTCAGCCTCAACGCCTTATGCGTCGAACATACCCTTCTCGGTCGCGGTTTGAGAATGACAAACCATCAACTTGTTCAGATGTGAAATCGAGTGACATATTCGGAGCCGTGGCGGTCAGCCGATCGCTCCGATATATGATATGTCACTCTACGATGAAAATTGAATGTCTAATCACAGAATTAAATTACTTAATATTCTGCAATGCATTCTGGTCCGTTTCTCGAAACCCGGAAGTAGTTTTAACCGCTTCTCGGTCCCGTTTTCTAAGTCCTATGTTGATTTTTAGGGTTGGAATTAAAGGGTTAGGGTTAGGGTAAGGGTTGGGGCCAGGGTTTAGGGTTTGAGGAAGGTTGTAAGTACAAGGAAATGTGACTACATTTTCGACTCGTACTCCGCCTGATTAGGCAGAACCTCTACCTCTCCCCCTCCCCAACAGTCCCATCAGGGAAGCAGGGAGGGGGAGAGGGGGAAGGGTTAGGGTTAGGGTTAGGGTTAGGGGAAGGGTTAGGGTTAGGGTTAGGGTAAGGGTTAGGGTTAGGGTTAGGGTAAGGGATAGGGTTAGGGTTAGGGTAAGGGATAGGGTTAGGGTAAGGGTTAGGGTTAGGGTTAGGGTAAGGGATAGGGTTAGGGTTAGGGTTTGGGGTTTGAGGGAGGCTGTGAGTGCAAGGAGATGGGACTGCATCGTCAACTCGCACCCTGCCTGGTTAGGCATAACCTCGACCTCGCCCCCCTCCCCAACAATCCCAATAGGGAAGCAGGGAGGGGGGGAGGACTAGGGCTAAAGCTAAGTGTAAACAATCTAAATTCTAATCCGCTGTCCGTAAAGGCCACTCACCTGAAAACACCGAAGCAATAGAGATCAAATCTTCATGGCAGCCAAGCTGACCACGGCGGAACATATCGCGGTGTTCCAGGGGTGAGGGTTAGGGTTAGGGTTAGGGTTAGGGTTAGGGTTAGGGTTAGGGTTAGGGTTGGTTAGGGTAAGGGGGTTAGGGTTAGGGTTAGGGTTAGGGTAGGGTTAGGGTAGGGTTAGGGTTAGGGTTAGGGTTAGGGTTAGGGTTAGGGTTAGGGTTAGGGTTAGGGTTAGGGTTAGGGTTAGGGTTAGGGTTAGGGTTAGGGTTAGGGTTAGGGTTAGGGTTAGGGTTA
>NC_134529.1:30298229-30300729 GCF_027942865.1 Odontesthes bonariensis | reverse complement strand
GGTTTTCAGAGAATCTTCTAAAACCAGACAGATCAACCTATTTGAAGTCTAATTTGAAAGCCTAGTTGGGTGGTTTAAAACTAAAATTTGAGACACATCATCAGTGGTGGACCCCGGGGTCTTCGGGTGTTTCGGCCATTACCACCAGACACCCTACCCGAGGGAAGCCCAGACGGGATTGATCATGTCCCGCTGTGTGTCACTCGCCCAATTGGATTTATCCCTATTGGAAGTTTGTTTGAAGAGCACGAGGTAAGCAAACCTAAGGTAAGTAATTTAAGGTAAGTATTAAGTTTAAGTGTTTAAGTTTGATATTAAATGAGACTAAGTTTAAGGTTTTTGTAAAGGTTCTTAAATAAATTAAACTTACCTTATATGTTGTTCCGACCGGGGGATGTTTCCCCCTCCAAGGGGGGCGGGGGCAGGGGCACCCACAAGAGTCCCCCCCAGGAGCGACCAGGACCAGCCCCGACAGAGCGTTGCCTTCCCAGTCACCCCAGGAGAAGGAAGGAACCAGGCCAGCCCTGCAAGCATTGCCTCCTGGAACCCTCAAGACTCCCATGCTAACCCACTCCAGGGGTTAGGGTGCCAACAAGAGTCTCCCCCAGGAATGACCAGGACCAGCCCCGCCAGAGCGTTGCCTTCCCCGTCACCCCAGGAGCAGGAAGGAACCAGGCCAGCCCTGCAAGCAGTGCCTCCTGGAACCCCCAAGACTCCCATGCCAGCCATAAGGCCCTTTCCTGTGTTCCATACAACGCACAACCCCAGGAAAGGCAAACAAAATTTTCCATTTCCTGTGCCCCATACACCGCACGACCCCAGGAAAGGTTGCTGAAAGTTCCAGCAGGATCTTATCTTTGAACGCTGACCGGCCGTCAAGATCCGAAAATTGACAGCTCAGCCTCAACGCCTTATGCGTCGAACATACCCTTCTCGGTCGCGGTTTGAGAATGACAAACCATCAACTTGTTCAGATGTGAAATCGAGTGACATATTCGGAGCCGTGGCGGTCAGCCGATCGCTCCGATATATGATATGTCACTCTACGATGAAAATTGAATGTCTAATCACAGAATTAAATTACTTAATATTCTGCAATGCATTCTGGTCCGTTTCTCGAAACCCGGAAGTAGTTTTAACCGCTTCTCGGTCCCGTTTTCTAAGTCCTATGTTGATTTTTAGGGTTGGAATTAAAGGGTTAGGGTTAGGGTAAGGGTTGGGGCCAGGGTTTAGGGTTTGAGGAAGGTTGTAAGTACAAGGAAATGTGACTACATTTTCGACTCGTACTCCGCCTGATTAGGCAGAACCTCTACCTCTCCCCCTCCCCAACAGTCCCATCAGGGAAGCAGGGAGGGGGAGAGGGGGAAGGGTTAGGGTTAGGGTTAGGGTTAGGGGAAGGGTTAGGGTTAGGGTTAGGGTAAGGGTTAGGGTTAGGGTTAGGGTAAGGGATAGGGTTAGGGTTAGGGTAAGGGATAGGGTTAGGGTAAGGGTTAGGGTTAGGGTTAGGGTAAGGGATAGGGTTAGGGTTAGGGTTTGGGGTTTGAGGGAGGCTGTGAGTGCAAGGAGATGGGACTGCATCGTCAACTCGCACCCTGCCTGGTTAGGCATAACCTCGACCTCGCCCCCCTCCCCAACAATCCCAATAGGGAAGCAGGGAGGGGGGGAGGACTAGGGCTAAAGCTAAGTGTAAACAATCTAAATTCTAATCCGCTGTCCGTAAAGGCCACTCACCTGAAAACACCGAAGCAATAGAGATCAAATCTTCATGGCAGCCAAGCTGACCACGGCGGAACATATCGCGGTGTTCCAGGGGTGAGGGTTAGGGTTAGGGTTAGGGTTAGGGTTAGGGTTAGGGTTAGGGTTAGGGTTGGTTAGGGTAAGGGGGTTAGGGTTAGGGTTAGGGTTAGGGTAGGGTTAGGGTAGGGTTAGGGTTAGGGTTAGGGTTAGGGTTAGGGTTAGGGTTAGGGTTAGGGTTAGGGTTAGGGTTAGGGTTAGGGTTAGGGTTAGGGTTAGGGTTAGGGTTAGGGTTAGGGTTAGGGTTAGGGTTAGGGTTAGGGTTAGGGTTAGGATAAGGGGCAAAAACCCCTAATGCCGAACCCCGGCATAAGCTTAAGAGGCAATAAGTCCTGATAGGAAGGTGGCATAGACAAGATACACACATCCCCGGATTCAGCAGGACAAGGGCTATCCACTGACCTTTGAACCATGAGGGGTGGAGCCACGGGGGCGGAGCTACGACCGGAAACAACTTTGTTTTGCTTATATCTCAGGAACGGAAGGTCGTAGAGACACGGGGACAAGTCGAGCGTGTTTACAAGGGTCGAATTATGTCTGACGGAAGTCATCTCCGAGTCTCTATGACCTTTCGTTCCGAAGATAATCGGCAAAAACCGTTTCCGCATTGAAATGAATGGAACGCGATTTTCTCCAAAATTGACTAAGTCCCACAGCCAAAAAGGACTCTGTGGAATGTTGTTAGGAGCAAGTTTCAGGCCATTTG
>NC_134529.1:30166759-30290529 GCF_027942865.1 Odontesthes bonariensis | reverse complement strand
TTTTCATGGAATAAAAGCATGTTTCATGGAATAAAAGCATGTTTCAGGGAATAAAAGTATGCTTCAGGGAATAAAGGCATGTTTCAGGGAATAAAAGCATGTTTCAGGGAATAATGCATGTTTCAGGGAATAAAAGTATGTTTCATGGAATAAATTCATGTTTCATGGAATAAAAGTACGTTTCATGGAATAAAAGCATGTTTCATGGAATAAAAGCATGTTTCAGGGAATAAAGGCATTTTCATGGAATAAAAGTATGTTCAGGAATAAAAGCATGTTCAGGAAATAAAAGCATGTTTCATGGAATAAAAGCATGTTTCATGGATAAAAGCATGTTTCAGGAATAAAAGCATGTTTCAGGAATAAAAGCATGTTTCATGGAATAAAAGCATGTTTCATGGAATAAAAGCATGGTTCAGGAATAAAAGCATGTTTCAGGAATAAAAGCATGTTTCAGGGAATAAAAGCATGTTTCATGGAATAAAAGCATGTTTCATGGAATAAAAAGCATGTTTCATGGAATAAATGCATGTTTCAGGGAATAAAAGCATGTTTCAGGGAATAAAAGTATGTTTCAGGGAATAAAAGTATGTTTCATGGAATAAAAGCATGTTTCAGGGAATAAAAGCATGTTTCATGGAATAAAAGCATGTTTCATGGAATATAAGCATGTTTCATGGAATAAAAGTATGGTTCAGGGAATAAAAGTATGTTTCAGGGAATAAAAGTATGTTTCAGGGAATAAAAGTATGTTTCATGGAATAAAAGCATGGTTCAGGGAATAAAAGTATGTTTCAGGGAATAAAAGTATGTTTCATGGAATAAAAGCATGGTTCAGGGAATAAAAGAATGTTTCAGGGAATAAAAGTATGTTTCAGGGAATAAAAGTATGTTTCATGGAATAAAAGTATGTTTCATGGAATAAAAGCATGTTTCAGGGAATAAAAGCATGTTTCATGGAATAAAAGCATGTTTCATGGAATAAAAGCATGTTTCATGGAATAAAAGTATGGTTCAGGGAATAAAAGTATGTTTCAGGGAATAAAAGTATGTTTCAGGGAATAAAAGTATGTTTCATGGAATAAAAGCATGGTTCAGGGAATAAAAGTATGTTTCAGGGAATAAAAGTATGTTTCATGGAATAAAAGCATGGTTCAGGGAATAAAAGCATGTTTCAGGGAATAAAAGTATGTTTCAGGGAATAAAAGTATGTTTCATGGAATAAAAGCATGTTTCATGGAATAAAAGCATGTTTCATGGAATAAATGCATGTTTCATGGAATAAAAGCATGTTTCAGGGAATAAAAGTATGTTTCATGGAATAAAAGCATGTTTCAGGGAATAAAAGCATTTTTCATGGAATAAAAACATGTTTCAGGGAATAAAAGCATGTTTCAGGGAATAAAATTCAATTTCAATTCAATTCAATTCATTTTTATTTATATAGCGCCAAATACAACAAATGTCATCTCAAGGCACTTAGATAGTAAGTCCAATTCAAGCCAATTGGAATTCAATTAATTAATAATAATCATAATTCATTCATATAGAGCCAATTCAAAAACAATTTCCTAGCTAAGAAAACCAACAGATTACACTGAAAACTTTTTG
The DNA here is from genome assembly GCF_027942865.1 of Odontesthes bonariensis. Lineage (NCBI taxonomy): Eukaryota > Metazoa > Chordata > Actinopteri > Atheriniformes > Atherinopsidae > Odontesthes > Odontesthes bonariensis. Next base: position 30,288,918 of record NC_134529.1, on the reverse strand, counting down.
TTTTTCGGTCCAATCTCCCGGTCTGAGCGTGCCTGAGGCGACTGTGGAGAGAAACGACTCCCTTTTAACAGGAAGAAACCTCTGGCAGAACCAGACTCAGGAAGGCTGGGGTTTGAGAAGACAGAAAGGGGGGGAGGGGGGAGGGCCGCAGCGGCGGCGGCACTGTAACACCATTCAAAGGATATCTGTTGGAACAGGGAAACACGAGTTAATGACCACAATAATGTCACATATACATAAAGAGAGTAAAGTGAGGAAAGGTGTGACAGATGAGGCCCCCCAGCAGTCTAGGCCTATAGCAGCTTAACTATGGGATGTTTCATGATCACTTGAGCCATCCCTATTCAAGGTAAACACAAGAAACTTGTGCTAACGAAAAAATAAATAATAAAATAAAGGACCAGACTCAGTGAGTAATTCCCTATACTCCCTATATAGATCTGCTCCTCACACCACAACAACCATCTTTTTACAGCCACAAGCTACCTCAGCCTCTCACCAACTGCACACCAGTCACAGCGGGGTGGGGATGCAAACCCTGGTTCGGGTAGGGGGAGAAATAAAAGAGGTAAGATAAGCAGGAATGGGATTCAAACCCTGGTTCGGGTAGGGGGTAATGAAAGTATAGAGGGTGCCAGAGGTGGAGGCAGAACAAGACAAACTAGCAGATTCAACAGACCTAACTATAAGCTTTATAAAAAAGGAAAGTTTTAAGCCTGGTCTTAAAAGTGGAAAGGGTGTCTGCTTCCCGGACATTTACTGGCAGCTTATTCCACAGAGAGGGGCCTGATAACTGAAGGCTCTGCCTCCCATTCTACTTTTAGAAACTCTGGGAACCTCAAGTAAACCTGCAGTTTGGGAACGAAGTGCTCTGTTAGGAAAATATCTTACAATGAGATCTTTAAGATATGATGGAGCTCGGTCATTAAGAGCTTTATATGTAAGGAGAAGAATCTTAAATTCTATTCTGAATTTAACAGGGAGCCAATGAAGAGAAGCTAAAACTGGAGAAATATGATCTCTGCTGTTAGTTCTCATCAGAACTCTGGCTGCAGCATGTTGGATCAGCTGAAAGCTTTTCAGAGAATATGTGGGACAGCCCAATAATAAAGAATTACAGTAGTCCAATCTTGAAGTAACAAATGCATGAATTAGTTTTTCTGCATCACTCTGAGACAAGATGTTCCTGATTTTAACAATATTACGAAGATGAAAGAAGGCAGTCCTAGAAACCTGTTTTATATGCGAGTCAAATGATAAGTTCTGGTCAAAAATAACTCCAAGGTTCCTCACTGTAGAACTAGAAGCCAAGGAAATACCATCTAGAGTAACTATATAGCTAGACAATTTCTCCCTGAAACGCTCAGGTCCAAAGATAACGACTTCAGTTTTGTCTGAATTTAGAAGCAGACAGTTCTGAGTCATCCAGGTCTTTATGTCTTTAAGACATGCTTGTAGTCTGACCAACCTATTGGGTTCATCTGGTTTTATAGATAAGTACAGCTGAGTATCATCAGCATAGCAATGGAAATTTATGCCATGCTGTCTAATAATGTTACCTAATGGAAGCATGTATAAAGTAAAAAGAATCGGTCCAAGCACAGAACCCTGGGGAACTCCATGACTTACTCTGGTGTGTGAGGAAGATTCTTCATTTACAAGAACAAACTGAAATCTATCAGATAAATATGACTTAAACCAGCCTAATGCAGTTCCTTTAATCCCAATAACATGTTCAAGTCTGTGTAATAAGATACTGTGAATAAAAGTATGTTTCATGGAATAAAAGCATGTTTCATGGAATAAAAGCATGTTTCAGGGAATAAAAGCATGTTTCATGGAATAAATGCATGTTTCATGGAATAAAAGCATGTTTCAGGGAATAAATGCATGTTTCATGGAATAAATGCATGTTTCATGGAATAAAAGCATGTTTCATGGAATAAAAGCATGTTTCATGGAATAAAAGTATGTTTCATGGAATAAAAGCATGTTTCAGGGAATAAAAGCATGTTTCAGGGAATAAAAGCATGTTTCATGGAATAAAAGCATGTTTCAGGGAATAAAAGCATGTTTCAGGGAATAAAAGCATGTTTCATGGAATAAATGCATGTTTCATGGAATAAAAGCATGTTTCATGGAATAAAAGCATGTTTCATGGAATAAAGGCATGTTTCATGGAATAAAAGCATGTTTCAGGGAATAAAGGCATTTTCATGGAATAAAAGCATGTTTCATGGAATAAAAGCATGTTTCATGGAATAAAAGTATGTTTCATGGAATAAAGGCATGTTTCAGGGAATAAAGGCATGTTTCATGGAACAAAAGTATGTTTCATGGAATAAAGGCATGTTTCAGGGAATAAAGGCATTTTTCATGGAACAAAAGTATGTTTCATGGAATAAAAGCATGTTTCAGGGAATAAAAGCATGTTTCATGGAACAAAAGTATGTTTCATGGAATAAAGGCATGTTTCAGGGAATAAAGGCATTTTTCATGGAACAAAAGTATGTTTCAGGAAATAAAAGCATGTTTCAGGGAATAAAAGCATGTCTCAGGGAATAAAAGCATGTTTCATGGAATAAAAGCATGTTTCATGGAATAAATGCATGTTTCAGGGAATAAAAGCATGTTTCAGGGAATAAAAGCATGTTTCATGGAATAAAAGCATGTTTCATGGAATAAAAACATGTTTCAGGGAATAAAAGCATGTTTCATGGAATAAAAGCATGTTTCATGGAATAAAAACATGTTTCAGGGAATAAAAGCATGTTTCATGGAATAAAAACATGTTTCATGGAATAAAAGCATGTTTCATGGAATAAAAACATGTTTCAGGGAATAAAAGCATGTTTCAGGGAATAAAAGCATGTTTCATGGAATAAAAGCATGTTTCAGGGAATAAAAGCATGTTTCATGGAATAAATGCATGTTTCAGGGAATAAAAGCATGTTTCAGGGAATAAAATTATGTTTCAGGGAATAAAAGTATGTTTCATGGAATAAAAGCATGTTTCATGGAATAAAAGCATGTTTCAGGGAATAAAAGCATGTTTCAGGGAATAAAAGCATGTTTCATGGAATAAAAGCATGTTTCATGGAATAAAAGCATGTTTCATGGAATAAATGCATGTTTCAGGGAATAAAAGCATGTTTCAGGGAATAAAAGTATGTTTCAGGGAATAAAAGTATGTTTCATGGAATAAAAGCATGTTTCAGGGAATAAAAGTATGTTTCATGGAATAAAAGCATGTTTCAGGGAATAAAAGCATTTTTCATGGAATAAAAACATGTTTCAGGGAATAAAAGCATGTTTCAGGGAATAAAGGCATTTTTCATGGAACAAAAGTATGTTTCATGGAATAAAAGCATGTTTCAGGGAATAAAAGCATGTTTCATGGAACAAAAGTATGTTTCATGGAATAAAGGCATGTTTCAGGGAATAAAGGCATTTTTCATGGAACAAAAGTATGTTTCAGGAAATAAAAGCATGTTTCAGGGAATAAAAGCATGTCTCAGGGAATAAAAGCATGTTTCATGGAATAAAAGCATGTTTCATGGAATAAATGCATGTTTCAGGGAATAAAAGCATGTTTCAGGGAATAAAAGCATGTTTCATGGAATAAAAGCATGTTTCATGGAATAAAAGCATGGTTCAGGGAATAAAAGCATGTTTCAGGGAATAAAAGCATGTTTCATGGAATAAAAGCATGTTTCAGGGAATAAAAGCATGTTTCATGGAATAAATGCATGTTTCAGGGAATAAAAGCATGTTTCAGGGAATAAAATTATGTTTCAGGGAATAAAAGTATGTTTCATGGAATAAAAGCATGTTTCATGGAATAAAAGCATGTTTCATGGAATAAAAGCATGTTTCAGGGAATAAAAGCATGTTTCAGGGAATAAAAGCATGTTTCATGGAATAAAAGCATGTTTCATGGAATAAAAGCATGTTTCATGGAATAAATGCATGTTTCAGGGAATAAAAGCATGTTTCAGGGAATAAAAGTATGTTTCAGGGAATAAAAGTATGTTTCATGGAATAAAAGCATGTTTCAGGGAATAAAAGTATGTTTCATGGAATAAAAGCATGTTTCAGGGAATAAAAGCATTTTTCATGGAATAAAAACATGTTTCAGGGAATAAAAGCATGTTTCAGGGAATAAAAACATGTTTCAGGGAATAAAAGCATGTTTCAGGGAATAAAATTCAATTTCAATTCAATTCAATTCATTTTTATTTATATAGCGCCAAATACAACAAATGTCATCTCAAGGCACTTAGATAGTAAGTCCAATTCAAGCCAATTGGAATTCAATTAATTAATAATAATCATAATTCATTCATATAGAGCCAATTCAAAAACAATTTCCTAGCTAAGAAAACCAACAGATTACACTGAAAACTTTTTGTTTTTCGGTCCAATCTCCCGGCCTGAGCGTGCCTGAGGCGACTGTGGAGAGAAACGACTCCCTTTTAACAGGAAGAAACCTCTGGCAGAACCAGACTCAGGAAGGCTGGGGTTTGAGAAGACAGAAAGGGGGGGAGGGGGGAGGGCCGCAGCGGCGGCGGCACTGTAACACCATTCAAAGGATATCTGTTGGAACAGGGAAACACGAGTTAATGACCACAATAATGTCACATATACATAAAGAGAGTAAAGTGAGGAAAGGTGTGACAGATGAGGCCCCCCAGCAGTCTAGGCCTATAGCAGCTTAACTATGGGATGTTTCATGATCACCTGAGCCATCCCTATTCAAGGTAAACACAAGAAACTTGTGCTAACGAAAAAATAAATAATAAAATAAAGGACCAGACTCAGTGAGTAATTCCCTATACTCCCTATATAGATCTGCTCCTCACACCACAACAACCATCTTTTTACAGCCACAAGCTACCTCAGCCTCTCACCAACTGCACACCAGTCACAGCGGGGTGGGGATGCAAACCCTGGTTCGGGTAGGGGGAGAAATAAAAGAGGTAAGATAAGCAGGAATGGGATTCAAACCCTGGTTCGGGTAGGGGGTAATGAAAGTATAGAGGGTGCCAGAGGTGGAGGCAGAACAAGACAAACTAGCAGATTCAACAGACCTAACTATAAGCTTTATAAAAAAGGAAAGTTTTAAGCCTGGTCTTAAAAGTGGAAAGGGTGTCTGCTTCCCGGACATTTACTGGCAGCTTATTCCACAGAGAGGGGCCTGATAACTGAAGGCTCTGCCTCCCATTCTACTTTTAGAAACTCTGGGAACCTCAAGTAAACCTGCAGTTTGGGAACGAAGTGCTCTGTTAGGAAAATATCTTACAATGAGATCTTTAAGATATGATGGAGCTCGGTCATTAAGAGCTTTATATGTGAGGAGAAGAATCTTAAATTCTATTCTGAATTTAACAGGGAGCCAATGAAGAGAAGCTAAAACTGGAGAAATATGATCTCTGCTGTTAGTTCACATCAGAACTCTGGCTGCAGCATGTTGGATCAGCTGAAAGCTTTTCAGAGAATATGTGGGACAGCCCAATAATAAAGAATTACAGTAGTCCAATCTTGAAGTAACAAATGCATGAATTAGTTTTTCTGCATCACTCTGAGACAAGATGTTCCTGATTTTAACAATATTACGAAGATGAAAGAAGGCAGTCCTAGAAACCTGTTTTATATGCGAGTCAAATGATAAGTTCTGGTCAAAAATAACTCCAAGGTTCCTCACTGTAGAACTAGAAGCCAAGGAAATACCATCTAGAGTAACTATATAGCTAGACAATTTCTCCCTGAAACGCTCAGGTCCAAAGATAACGACTTCAGTTTTGTCTGAATTTAGAAGCAGACAGTTCTGAGTCATCCAGGTCTTTATGTCTTTAAGACATGCTTGTAGTCTGACCAACCTATTGGGTTCATCTGGTTTTATAGATAAGTACAGCTGAGTATCATCAGCATAGCAATGGAAATTTATGCCATGCTGTCTAATAATGTTACCTAATGGAAGCATGTATAAAGTAAAAAGAATCGGTCCAAGCACAGAACCCTGGGGAACTCCATGACTTACTCTGGTGTGTGAGGAAGATTCTTCATTTACAAGAACAAACTGAAATCTATCAGATAAATATGACTTAAACCAGCCTAATGCAGTTCCTTTAATCCCAATAACATGTTCAAGTCTGTGTAATAAGATACTGTGAATAAAAGCATGTTTCATGGAATAAAAGCATGTTTCTATAAGCATGTTTCATGGAATAAAAGCATGTTTCATGGAATAAAATCATGTTTCAGGGAATAAAAGCATGTTTCATGGAATAAATGCATGTTTCATGGAATAAAAGCATGTTTCATGGAATAAAAGCATGTTTCTATAAGCATGTTTCAGGGAATAAAAGCATGTTTCATGGAATAAAAGCATGTTTCAGGGAATAAATGCATGTTTCATGGAATAAATGCATGTTTCATGGAATAAAAGCATGTTTCATGGAATAAAAGCATGTTTCATGGAATAAAAGTATGTTTCATGGAATAAAAGCATGTTTCATGGAATAAAAGCATGTTTCAGGGAATAAAAGCATGTTTCATGGAATAAAAGCATGTTTCAGGGAATAAAAGCATGTTTCATGGAATAAATGCATGTTTCATGGAATAAAAGCATGTTTCATGGAATAAAAGCATGTTTCAGGGAATAAAAACATGTTTCATGGAATAAAAGCATGTTTCATGGAATAAAAGCATGTTTCATGGAATAAAAGCATGTTTCAGGAAATAAAAGCATGTTTCAGGGAATAAAAGCATGTTTCAAGGAATAAAAGCATGTTTCAGGGAATAAAAGCATGTTTCATGGAATAAAAACATGTTTCAGGGAATAAAAACATGTTTCATGGAATAAAAGCATGTTTCAGGGAATAAAAACATGTTTCATGGAATAAAAGTATGTTTCAATTCAATTCAATTCATTTTTATTTATATAGCGCCAAATACAACAAATGTCATCTCAAGGCACTTAGATAGTAAGTCCAATTCAAGCCAATTGGAATTCAATTAATTAATAATAATCATAATTCATAAAATAATCCAATTCGTTCATATAGAGCCAATTCAAAAACAATTTCCTAGCTAAGAAAACCAACAGATTGCACTGAAAACTTTTTGTTTTTCGGTCCAATCTCCCGGCCTGAGCGTGCCTGAGGCGACTGTGGAGAGAAACGACTCCCTTTTAACAGGAAGAAACCTCTGGCAGAACCAGACTCAGGAAGGGTGGCCATCCGCCTCCACCAGCTGGGGTTTGAGAAGACAGAAAGAGGGAGGGGGGGAGGGGGGAGGGCCGCAGCGGCGGCGGCACTGTAACACCATTCAAAGGATATCTGTTGGAACAGGGAAACACGAGTTAATGACCACAATAATATCACATATACATAAAGAGAGTAAAGTGAGGAAAGGTGTGTCAGATGAGGCCCCCCAGCAGTCTAGGCCTATAGCAGCTTAACTATGGGATGTTTCAGGATCACCTGAGCCATCCCTAACTATAAGCTTTATCAAAAAGGAAAGTTTTAAGCCTGGTCTTAAAAGTGGAAAGGGTGTCTGCTTCCCGGACATTTACTGGCAGCTTATTCCACAATAGAGTCTGACCAACCTATTGGGTTCATCTGGTTTTATAGATAAGTACAGCTGAGTATCATCAGCATAGCAATGGAAATTTATGCCATGTTGTCTAATAATGTTACCTAATGGAAGCATGTATAAAGTGAAAAGAATCGGTCCAAGCACAGAACCCTGGGGAACTCCATGACTTACTCTGGTGTGTGAGGAAGATTCTTCATTTACAAGAACAAACTGAAATCTATCAGATAAATATGACTTAAACCAGCCTAATGCAGTTCCTTTAATCCCAATAACATGTTCAAGTCTGTGTAATAAGATACTGTGATCGACCGTATCAAATGCAGCACTGAGATCCAACAGGACAAGCACAGACACAAGTCCGCTATCAGAGGCTAAGAGGAGATCATTGGTAACTTTCAGCAGTGCAGTTTCTGTGCTATGATGCACTCTGAATCCTGACTGAAACTCTTCAAACAGATTATTTCTGTGTAAGTGATCACAAAGCTGAGCTGCAACTATTTTTTCAAGAACTTTAGACATAAAAGGGAGATTGGATATAGGTCTATAATGAGCCAACACTTCTGAATCAAGAGTAGGTTTTTTAAGTAAAGGTTTAATTACAGCAACCTTAAAAGTCTGAGGTACATATCCTGTCAACAAAGACAGATTGATCAAATCCAATATGGAAGTGTCAATTAATGGGAAAACCTCCTTGAACAGTCTGGTTGGGATTGGGTCTAAAACACAAGTTGATGGTTTAGAAGAGACTATTGCTGTTGTTAGTTCAGAGAGATCAACTGGACAGAAGCCGTCTAAATGGATGACTAAGGGGTTGAGAAACGCTTGTAAAAAAAAGAATAGTTTGTATTCATCATTTTTGAGGTTAAAAACGAAAGCAGCTGAGGAAAAATATAAGACATATAAAAATAAATTGACCTGGATTCTAAGAAGACAAAAGAAGGACTATTACAGCAACCTACTGATTAAAAGTAATGGTGGCACGAAAGCCACATGGGCAGTCATAAACAATGTTTTAAATAAATCTAAAATAAAATCCGGCATTTCACAATATTTTTTAAAAGAAAATAAAGAGATCTATGATTGTGATGATATAGCTAACGAATTTAATCACTATTATGTTAATGCTGGTCCAAACCTTGCCGCTCAGATACCGGAAGTCGATAGTGATGTGACACAAAAAATTGGGGGTTGCATAAACAGTATCTTTCTTGAAAAAACCGATGAGGAAGAAATAATGAGAATTGTAAACCACACTGCGGATAAAAATTCAAAAGATTATGCAGACATGGATATGACCTTTGTTAAGGACATCATGTCGAATGTCATTAAACCTTTCACCTACATTTGTAATCTTTCATTTTCATCAGGAATATTCCCAGATACTATGAAAATAGCAAAGGTAATTCCAATTTACAAAAAAGGTGATAAATGTAAGTTTAGTAACTATAGACCGATATCATTGCTACCACAGTTCTCAAAAATTCTGGAAAGGCTGTTTGTGAATAGATTAGACAAATTTATTGATAAGAATAATATCTTAATTAATAGCGAATATGGATTTAGAGCAAATAACTCCACTTCAATGGCTCTTATTGAATCGATTGAACAGATAACAAATGCTATTGATCAAAAAAACTATTGTGCTAGTATCTATGTAGATCTAAAAAAAGCATTTGATACGATCGACCATAGTATTTTGCTTAAAAAACTTGCAAAATACGGGATAAGAGGGCTAGCACTACAGTGGGTTTCAAGTTACTTAGAAAGAAGAAAACAGTATGTACAAATATATGATGTTAGCTCAACAACCCGTGAAATTACATGTGGGGTTCCACAGGGTTCAGTACTTGGGCCGAAGTTGTTCATCTTATATATCAATGATTTAGCAAAGGTGTCAGATTTTTTTAAATGTGTTTTGTTTGCTGATGATACTACTTTTTTTTGTCAAGATGTAGATATAAAACGAATGTTAGAGAAAATGCAAACAGAATTTGTGCTTTACAAAATTGGTTTAAGCTTAATAAATTATCATTAAATTTAGATAAAACTAATTATATGATATTTACAAAGAGACACAAATTGGCTAATACTTTATTTAGAATAGATGATGTGGAGATCAGCAGAGTCAGTGAAGTAAATTTTTTGGGAGTTACTATAGATGACAAATTAACCTGAACCCTTGAACCCTTGAATTATTTACGCTCAAAAATAGCAAAAGCTATTGCATTGCTCTATAAAGTCAGGGATTTCTTGAACGATCTTGCGTTATATATGTTGTATAACGCATTGATAGTCCCACATTTGGTGTACTGTGTAGAGGTATGGGGAAAGTCAAGTAGCACTGCCACAAAATTTGTCTTCACTCTTTAAAAAAGGGCTATTAGAGTTATTACCAACAAACATGGCTGTTACCCATCCAATCCACTTTTCTCTAAACTAAAGACATTGAAGTTCAATGATTTAGTCGTTTATAAGATTCTGTTAGTAATGTTTAAGGCACATCGCAACATGTTACCCATAAATATCCAGAAATTATTTTCAAAGAGAGAGAGTGGTTATAATTTGAAGGGAACACAGATCTTCAAGAAACCCAAATTTAGAACTAGTCTGAAAGAAAAATGTGTTTCAATACAAGGAGTTAAACTCTGGAATGAACTACAAACTGATCTTAAAAATGTTAAAACCCTCTATAAGTTCAAGAAATTGTTAAAGACTGGACTAATGACAAAATATGACTCAGTATAAAGGTAGTGTAAATGCTGTGTGGATTTATGTTTATGGCAGACGAACAACTCTTGTCTACAAGATAAAAACTGAGAAAATTGTTCTGTTTCAACAAGAGGAAATGGTCGGTGTCTTTGTTTTTTTGTTGTTTTTTTTGTTTTTTCCTTTTACTTTTTTATTTACTTCTCTTTCTGTTGTGAGCTAATATTGAAATCAGGGGCAGATAATATAAGATTTAAATCTTTTTTCTGCTGCCTTTCATTTTGTTTTACTATATACATGCAAATATTTTGTGTTTTTTTTTTTAAATTGCAAAAATTAAGTGTGCATACAACGTATAAATGGGTGTTGCGCATGTATGGGTTTACATATTATGTGGGCATACAAATATGAATGGTTGTGTGCAAATTATTGTTTTAATTGTTTTAATGAAATGAATGAATTCAATAAATAAATAAATAAAATAAATAAATACAAATCAGGTTCTAAAGATACTTCTAAAGCTGCTGTACTTGATGATACATCACTGATAATAGTGGGAAGGACTCCATCAATCTTCTCTCTGATAGAAACAATTTTATTAATAAAGAAGCTCATGAAATCATCACTGCTGAGAGTTAAAGGAATAACTGGCTCAGCAGAGCTCAGACTCTTTGTCAGACTGGCTACAGTGCTGAAAAGAAACCTGGGATTATTCTTATTCTCTTCTATCAATGATGAATAATAAGCAGTTCTAGCTTTACGAAGGGCTTTCTTATACATTGTTAAACTATCTTTCCAGACTAACTGAGACTCTTCTAAATTAGAGGAACGCCACTGTCTCTCCAGCTTTCTTGCAGTCTGCTTTAAAGCACGCAGCTGTGAATTATACCAAGGAGCCAACCTCTTCTGACTGATCACCTTCCTTTTCAGAGGGGCAACATTGTCCAGTGCTGTACGCATTGAAACTATAGTGCTGTCAACAAGAGAGTCAAGTGTTGCTGGAGTAAAGTCTAGGTAGTCGTCCTCTGTCATATCTGCACATGGCAGTGAAGAAAAGGATGATGGAATTAATTCTTTAAATCTGGTTACAGCATCCTCTGATAGACACCTTCTATACGTAAATTTCTTCTCAGAAACTGTATAGTCAAGTAATGTAAACTCAAAGGTTATCAGAAAATGGTCAGATAAGACAGGGTTATGAGGGAACACTGTTAACTGTTCACTCTCAATGCCATCAGTCAGCACAAGATCAAGGGTGTGATTAAGGCAGTGAGTCGGTCTGTGAACACTCTGAGAAAATCCAATAGAGTCCAATATAGAATTAAAGTTCATATTCAGGCTGTCATTTTCAACATCTACATGAATATTAAAGTCACCCACTACAATGACTTTATCTGTACTCAGCACTAACTGGGATAAAAACTCTAAGAATTCAGACAGAAACTCAGAATAAGGGCCAGGTGGACGATACACAACAACAAACACAAGAGGTTTCTGGGATTTCCACTTTGCGTGGGAAAAACTGAGAATCAGATATTCAAAAGAGCTCAAACTAATCTTGGGTCTGGGACTGATGAGTAACCCTGATCTGAAGATAGCTGCCACTCCTCCTCCTCTGCCTGTGGTTCCAGGAACGTGAACATTTAAACAGTCAGAGGGAGTTGCTTCATTAATGCTAACATGATGCTAACATGATGCTAACATGATCCTCCTGCTGCAGCCAGGTTTCTGTAAGACAAAATATATCAATATGATGATCACAAATCAACTCATTCACTAACAGAGACTTGGAAAGGAGAGATCTGATATTCAGCAAACCACATTTAATAGTTTGATGTTTTTGTTCAGTTAAAGTTTTTGTTTTAATAATTTCTTTTTGCACAAGAGGATTTGCTCCTTTTGTGTTAATTGATTGGGTGGGTAGCAGCAGGTGGGAAGCTGCAGAGAAGTGTGTAAGACTACAACTCTGCATCCTGGTCTGAGCCCTGGGTTGTCATATTTTAGGGTGGCAAATAAATTCATCCATATTTCTAGAAATGAGAGCTGCTCCTTCCAAAGTGGGATGGATGCCGTCTCTCCTCATCAGACCAGGTTTTCTCCAGAAAGATTGCCAATTATCTATGTAGCCCACGTTGTTTGCTGGACACCATCTAGACAACCAGCGATTGTAGGACGACATGCGGCTAAACATGTCATCACTGGTCAGATTTGGCAGGGGTCCAGAGAAAACTACGGAGTCCGACATTGTTTTGGCAAAATTACACACCGATGCAACATTAATTTTAGTGACCTCCGATTGGCGTAACCGGGTGTCATTAACGCCGACGTGAATAACTATTTTACCATATTTACGTTTATCCTTAGCCAGCAGTTTTAAATAGGATTCTATGTCGCCCGCTCTGGCCCCTGGAATGCATTTGACTATGGCCGCTGGTGTCTCTAATGCCACGTTTCTGACTATAGAGCTGCCAATTACCAGGGTTTTGTCCTCAGCGGGTGTGTCGCTGAGTGGGGAAAATCTGTTTGAAGCGTGGACGGGTCGATGGTGAACAACGGGCTTGACTTTAGAGCTATGCCTCTTCCTGACAGTCACCCAGCCACGATGTAATCCTGGCTGCTCAGGTTCTGCTAGGGGGAGGCTAATGGAGCTAGCTACGCTAGGTGGCTCCACACTGGCAAAAGGGACCCGGCTCGCTATCGGGTGATTTTCAACAGTGCAGAGCCGAGCTTCCAATTCAGATAACATCGCCTCCAAAACTACAAAAAGACTACATTTGTTACATGTACCATTATCGCTAAAGGAGGCAGAGGAGTAACTAAACATCTGACACACGGAGCAGGTGAAAGCAGGAGAAGGAGGAAGAGAACCGGTAGCCATGCTACGCTAGAGAACCAGACACACCGTTAAAAAGTGAGAATAAAGATTAAAGATCTGTAGGAGTGTGTTAGAACAGAACGGTAAGCTATAGAGTTTAACTATGCAAAATTGTGTAAGTTATAGATCGAAATAAAGTGATTATCAGTACTCCAAGCGGAGCAAGAAATTCCACAGTGCACGAGCAAGGTAACAGGAAGTGATGCAATTAGTGATGTGGCGTTTGAAGCGAGGCCTCGGAGCATGTGTCGAGCAAAAAGGGGCGAGCCAGATGAAGCGTTGGTTCGAGGCTTGTATCGTTTCCATAAAAATCACGTGACTGATGACAAACGAGGCCTCGGATTCAGTGTACACGTCACTGATTCATTTTGAGCGTCACTATCGCATAAAAAGGGTTTGAACCTTGCGGCACTTCGAGGGTTTTGAGTTGGCGTTTGGTATTGGTGAGAGGTAGAGTGTGCGTTGGTTGTATCAGAGTTAGTGGTTAAGTTCAGTTATTATATCAGTCATATCATCTATTATTATTATACTGCATTAGAATATATCGTAATTAGGTTAGAATAGTGTTAGAATAGTTATATAGGATATGAACCCTCGTTTTTCGCGGGGGTTACGTTCCAAAAAGAACCCGTGATAGGCGAAATCCGTGAAGTAGTAACCTTTATTTTTTTTTACAAATAACTACTGTAGGCCTACTGTAAAATAATAATTTGAATCAATACGAACTGAAGGCTTCAAATTGCGGAGATCAGCACCGCGACCCGAGTCATTGGATTAGAACGGGAGAAAATGAAAAATGATTATGAAAAAAAAATTCAAAGTAGGCTACAGTAGGACAAATAGTGACTCGCGTGTATTTCATTGCTCTTCTGACTGAGCCGCTGCATCCTGACTCAGCGTTTTTTTTCTTCTAAAGCCCGCGGTGCAGTGTGTGTTTTTTCGAGAGAAGAACATAGTTATCGGTAGTTGTTGTCGCTCTTTTTTCTTCTGGGCATATTAAACCGCAACGTTATTGACACACATTTTTTTAAATAAAAACCAATAACTTATATTTGTCTTGTTGCCCATACTGCTCTGTTACAGTTTATTCCTGACTCCCGGTCCCATAAGCACTTTCATACTCCCAGTTCCATAAGCACTGTAGTCAGTGTACATCATTGATATATTTCATTTGAGTGATCAACACCATAGCACTCAATAATACTTCCATATATGCAGTTTTCACACATTTATTTTCATTGAGACACAGTGACAACAATTGTTTATTTTATATTGCAGGATGCTCTAACTCAGGGTAAATTTAGTCTGTCATATATTCCTTTTGCACAGCAGGTGTCACTAGAGAGACCGTTTCGATGAGGCTTCGGGTAATGAACCTTTTGGCGAACCTTTGGGCTGGAAAGCCTCATTTTGCCATCACTAGATGCAATACGTCTTACCGCAAAGCGTCACAGCGTCATCCACAGTTTCATGGAATAAAAGCATGTTTCAGGGAATAAAAGTATGTTTCATGGAATAAAAGCATGTTTCATGGAATAAAAGCATGTTTCATGGAATAAAAGCATGTTTTAGGAAATAAAAGCATGTTTCAGGGAATAAAAGCATGTTTTAGGAAATAAAAGCATGTTTCAGGGAATAAAAGCATGTTTCAGGGAATAAAAGCATGTTTCAGGCAATAAAAGCATGTTTCATGGAATAAATGCATGTTTCAGGGAATAAAAGTATGTTTCATGGAATAAAAGCATGTCTCAGGGAATAAAAGCATGTTTCAGGGAATAAAAGCATGTTTCAGGCAATAAAAGCATGTTTCATGGAATAAATGCATGTTTCATGGAATAAAAGCATGTTTCAGGGAATAAAAGCATGTTTCAGGGAATAAAAGCATGTTTCAGGGAATAAAAGCATGTTTCAGGCAATAAAAGCATGTTTCATGGAATAAATGCATGTTTCATGGAATAAAAGCATGTTTCAGGGAATAAATGCATGTTTCGTGGAATAAAAGCATGTCTCAGGGAATAAAAGCATGTTTCAGGGAATAAAAGCATGTTTCAGGCAATAAAAGCATGTTTCATGGAATAAATGCATGTTTCATGGAATAAAAGCATGTTTCAGGGAATAAAAGCATGTTTTAGGAAATAAAAGCATGTTTCAGGGAATAAAAGCATGTTTCAGGGAATAAAAGTATGTTTCATGGAATAAAAGTGTGTTTCATGGAATAAAAGTATGTTTCAGGGAATAAAAACATGTTTAAGAAAATAAAAGCATTTTTCATGGAATAAAAGCATGTTTCATGGAATAAAAGCATGTTTCAGGGAATAAAAGCATGTTTCAGGGAATAAAAGCATGTTTCAGGGAATAAAAGCATGTTTTAGGAAATAAAAGCATGTTTCAGGGAATAAAAGCATGTTTCAGGGAATAAAAGCATGTTTCAGGCAATAAAAGCATGTTTCATGGAATAAATGCATGTTTCAGGGAATAAAAGTATGTTTCATGGAATAAAAGCATGTTTCATGGAATAAAAGCATGTTTCAGGGAATAAAAGCATGTTTTAGGAAATGAAAGCATGTTTCAGGGAATAAAAGCATGTTTCAGGGAATAAAAGCATGTTTCAGGGAATAAAAGCATGTTTTAGGAAATAAAAGCATGTTTCAGGGAATAAAAGCATGTTTCAGGCAATAAAAGCATGTTTCATGGAATAAATGCATGTTTCAGGGAATAAAAGTATGTTTCATGGAATAAAAGCATGTTTCAGGGAATAAAAGCATGTTTCATGGAATAAAAGCATGTTTTAGGAAATAAAAGCATGTTTCATGGAATAAAAGCATGTTTCATGGAATAAAAGCATGTTTCAGGGAATAAAAGTATGTTTCATGGAATAAAAGCATGTTTCATGGAATAAAAGCATGTTTCATGGAATAAAAGTATGTTTCAGGAAATAAAAGCATGTTTCAGGGAATAAAAGCATGTTTCAGGGAATAAAAGTATGTTTCATGGAATAAAAGTATGTTTCAGGAAATAAAAGCATGTTTCAGGGAATAAAAGCATGTTTCAGGGAATAAAAGTATGTTTCATGGAATAAAAGCATGTTTCAGGGAATAAAAGTATGTTTCATGGAATAAAAGCATGTTTCATGGAATAAAAGCATGTTTCATGGAATAAAAGCATGTTTCATGGAATAAAAGCATGTTTCATGGAATAAATGCATGTTTCAGGGAATAAAAGTATGTTTCATGGAATAAAAGCATGTTTCAGGAAATAAAAGCATGTTTCAGGGAATAAAAGCATGTTTCAGGGAATAAAAGTATGTTTCATGGAATAAAAGCATGTTTCATGGAATAAAAGCATGTTTCATGGAATAAAAGCATGTTTCATGGAATAAAAGCATGTTTCATGGAATAAATGCATGTTTCAGGGAATAAAAGCATGTTTCATGGAATAAATGCATGTTTCATGGAATAAAAGCATGTTTCATGGAATAAAAGCATGTTTCATGGAATAAATGCATGTTTCAGGGAATAAAAGTATGTTTCGTGGAATAAAAGCATGTTTCAGGGAATAAAAGCATGTTTCAGGAAATAAAAGCATGTTTCAGGGAATAAAAGCATGTTTCAGGGAATAAAAGTATGTTTCATGGAATAAAAGCATGTTTCAGGGAATAAAAGCATGTTTCAGGGAATAAAAGCATGTTTCAGGGAATAAAAGTATGTTTCATGGAATAAAAGTATGTTTCATGGAATAAAAACATGTTTCAGGGAATAAAAGCATGTTTCATGGAATAAAAGTATGTTTCATGGAATAAAAGTATGTTTCAGGGAATAAAAGCATGTTTCATGGAATAAAAGTATGTTTCATGGAATAAAAGTATGTTTCATGGAATAAAAACATGTTTCAGGAAATAAAAACATGTTTCAGGAAATAAAAGCATGTTTCATGGAATAAAAACATGTTTCAGGAAATAAAAGCATGTTTCAGGGAATAAAAGCATGTTTCAGGGAATAAAAGTATGTTTCATGGAATAAAAGTATGTTTCATGGAATAAAAGTATGTTTCATGGAATAAAAACATGTTTCAGGAAATAAAAACATGTTTCAGGAAATAAAAGCATGTTTCAGGGAATAAAAGCATGTTTCAGGGAATAAAAGTATATTTCATGGAATAAAACCATGTTTCATGGAATAAAAGCATGTTTCAGGGAATAAAAGCATGTTTCAGGGAATAAAAGTATGTTTCATGGAATAAAAGCATGTTTCATGGAATAAAAGCATGTTTCATGGAATAAAAGCATGTTTCAGGGAATAAAAGCATGTTTCAGGGAATAAAAGCATGTTTCATGGAATAAAAGCATGTTTCATGGAATAAAAGCATGTTTCAGGGAATAAAAGCATGTTTCAGGGAATAAAAGTATGTTTCATGGAATAAAAGCATGTTTCAGGGAATAAAAGCATGTTTCAGGGAATAAAAGTATGTTTCATGGAATAAAAGCATGTTTCATGGAATAAAACATGTTTCATGGAATAAAAGCATGTTTCAGGAAATAAAAGCATGTTTCATGGAATAAAAGCATGTTTCATAGAATAAAAGCATGTTTCATGGAATAAAAGCATGTTTCATGGAATAAAAGTATGTTTCATGGAATAAAAGCATGTTTCAGGGAATAAAAGCATGTTTCAGGGAATAATGTTTCATGGAATAAAAGCATGTTTCATGGAATAAAAGCATGTTTCATGGAATAAAAGTATGTTTCATGGAATAAAAGCATGTTTCATGGAATAAAAGCATGTTTCAGGGAATAAAAGCATGTTTCATGGAATAAAAGCATGTTTCATGGAATAAAAGCATGTTTCAGGGAATAAAAGTATGTTTCATGGAATAAAAGCATGTTTCATGGAATAAAAGCATGTTTCATGGAATAAAAGCATGTTTCATGGAATAAAAGCATGTTTCATGGAATAAAAGTATGTTTCATGGAATAAAAGCATGTTTCATGGAATAAAAGCATGTTTCAGGGAATAAAAGCATGTTTCATGGAATAAAAGCATGTTTCATGGAATAAAAGCATGTTTCAGGGAATAAAAGTATGTTTCATGGAATAAAAGCATGTTTCAGGGAATAAAAACATGTTTCATGGAATAAAAGCATGTTTCAGGGAATAAAAGCATGTTTCATGGAATAAAATTATGTTTCAGGGAATAAAAGCATGTTTCAAGGAATAAAAAAATGACAATGAAGAAGAAATCACAAGCCTTTTGTATGTCTGTTTTACTGTGACTAATAAACACCTTCCCTTTAGCACTTAAGCCATCATCGAGAATTCCTACAAAAGTTCGAAAAGTAAAATAAAGAAAACCCAAATGAAAAAATCTGAATTTGACATGCTGAACAACATGGCTGGGCTGCACAGGGAAAGCCCCCGCTTTCACCTTCAGAGCCTTCTTCCATCTGGGAAACATGATGTGGGTACTTTCATGTGTTCATGTGTGTTTTCATACACATTCAGCTTACTTGGGGCTAAGACTGTCTGCTGTCATCGTTTGAACAGTGAATTATTCTGTGTCCATAAGAGAGAGTGGGCCATGCAGCAACACAGGAACCTGAATTACACCAGCGGCTCTATTAAAGGATTTGTAAACTTCCCAAGTCAAGGTTCTGAAAATGTTGTGGAGGGATCTGGAATGAGTTCATGTGAGGAAACCCAACAACATCTCTGACTTGAAGCTGATCTGTATGGAGGAATGGGCTCAAATGTCTCCCAGCTGATGCCCAGATTTCATTGGTGGCCACTTTGTTTCATTATTGTTGCTGCAGAAGGGGGTAACATAAGCAAATAAAAGCAAAGCAAATATGTAATATTAGATCATTTTCCACAATAAAAAACTGAGCAAGTATCATATTCTTTATTTTTTTGTTTTAAAGGGTTCTTTCTTGATTGCAGGGATGGGCTCCAGCCCCCCGCGACCTGATCGACGGATTCAGCAGGTATAGAAAATGGATGGATGGATGGGTTCTTTCTTTATCTTTTTCTGGGATCAATGTAGAAATATGCTTCAATTTTAGATAATATCTTTTGCAGAAAATACTTTGGGGTTCCCCAACTTTCAAACTTCACTGTAGATCTGCTGTTAAATAAGATGTTTCATACTTAATTGTCAAATACAGTAGAAGGCTGTTTATAAGACTGAACACTGAAAGTCACTGTTAGCAGAGAGAGAGGCTAGATGATCCCCCACAGTGTCCTGGTGTTTGAATCGGTTCATTGGTTGTGCTTTATCAATGCATTTCAGTCTTTGATGTCTGCACTTACTAAAAGGGTAAAGATGATAGTGGATACATTAATGTGTTCAGAGGAAATAAAGACGTGAAGAACTGCATGTCATGCATATCATCATCAGCAAAGTTTTGGCAAATGGCTTTAGGGGCTCTGATGAACATGAAAAAGTGACCAGTGAGTTATTATATTTTCTCCCTTCAAATCTGAATGGAAGCACTCAGACTCTGGGACAGTTTGATTCAGGAGGAAATATTGGCTCACAGCTACTGGATCGATTGCCATGACATTTTGTGCAGGCTTTCAGAGGCAGAACTTTTCCATCTTCTGCAACGTTTAGATTTTATAATTGTGGATTTCATTGCAATAACCATGTACAGATCAAACAGATTGGCATGAAATATGGTCCACCGACACTCAGAAGATCAATATAATGTACTTTACACATGCTAAACAACAGGATGTCACCTTCTAATTTACAAAAAGTGACGTTACTGTTTTAAATTTTAAATTCAATTGTATGACAACTGAGCCAAATGTATCTGCTGAGGAAAACCACGAGAAGTAAAAGACAGTTTGTTGAACTGTGAGTTATGATTTGAAGTATTTGTCCTCTATTGGTTTTTTCACCAATATATCTATTATATTAATGCAGCTCTGCAACAAATGAAAAATGGAATCCTAATAGGATTCATTCATGACTATTTTGCACTGTCCTGGAACAGTGTAGTTGTTATTTGGCAACCTTTTTTTTCATTTTCACACCCTAAAAATATTTTAATTTAATAGCAACCTGCTCCAGCATCCCTTCATTACATTGTTGGGCCTTCATTTGTTTCTAGCCACCGTTCATGATGTCACACAATCAAATTACTGCTTCAAAGGCATTTTTGCCCACCATAAACCATCTTGACCTCAACTTTCCATTGTCAATGTTCCATCCAGTTGTTTAGAAACAGGTGGCCGTGTCCTTCACAGCATGAGTGATGTGGACTGCGTCTCCTGCTCTCTGCTTCTTGTTGTGTTCAGCCATACGAGTGTGAAAACAGACGTCTGTGGGAACTCATTAGGAAGGACAGTGCATTTGCTCTTTTGAGAGCTGGGTGGAAACGTGGCGTCTCGTGTGTCAGCATGATGCAGTGACTCACACAGACACACAGATTGTGGCCTCTCCTATCTCACACAGAATGCAACCCTTGACTCTGATTTTGAAGCCCAGGCTGCTGAATTCCCCTTCTCTGCACCAACAGTACATCCTCTCAGACCACTGCCTCACACATTACACAATGCCTTCTACACTTTCTGACAGGCTTAAATCCCCAAGAAAACAACAGAAGAAGTGGAAATAAAATTCTTTAGAATTTCCACTGACATAACCTCATCAGTTTGTCTTCCTCCTTTCAAGTGCAGAACAAGTGGAAATTGACTTGATACTCACTACTCGACTAGCTCTATTTCTCTGTGTGCATAAATGAATTACAGACACATAACACAAAAGTAAAACAGTGGCAGTAGAAACAATTTAAAAAGGGCCAACATGTGCACAGCATGAAAACAGCAGCTTGAAAGACATCTGCTGCTAAAACTGAGCTCCTCAGATGGGCTTTTTGGAGGAAGATGGCCAGCCACCCACATTCTTGGCTTGGAAAGAGGCCCTTTCCTCACAGTGCGAGGACAGCTCGTGATGGGTCAGTGGGTTAGATTTAGCTCTGCAGTGGGTCTCCAGTCATTACTGCTGTCACTGCCACTGGGAGACACTTATGTAGCCACTTCAGAACTAACAAGCTAGATGCAGAGTTACTGTACCTGTGTTAGGGACTGAGGAAACGGGGACAGTAGGAGGTTGTTCTAATCTGAAACCTAGAAAAGTCCATCCATTCATCCATTTCCTATACCTGCTGAATCTCATTGTAGGCTGGAACCTATCCCAGCTGCCACTGGGTGAAAGGCAGGGTACACCCTGGTACACATGCTGCCAGTCTATCACAGGGCCACACAAAGGCAAACCACCATGCACATTCACTCCTGGGGTCCATTTAGAACCACCAATTTACCTAACAATCATGCTATTGAATCTGAGCGAGTGGCCATGACTTGTGGAGTCCCCCAGGGGTCAATTCTTGGACCTCTTCTGTTTAACTTGCATATGCTCCCTTTGGGTCAGATATTGCAGAATTTTAACATCAATTATCACAGTTATGCAGACGATACACAACTTTATGTGTCTCTGTCACCGGACGACTGCAGCCCAGCAGACGTACTGTGTCAGTGTCTGGAGGAAGTAAACACCTGGATGAGAGAGAATTTTCTACAATTCAATGAAGACAAAACTGAGATCATTCTGTTTGGCAGCAAAGAGAAGAGGGTCAGCGTTGGTAAATATCTTGAGACTCGGGACCTTACAATCACTGACCAAGTTCGTAACCTCGGAGTGTTGATAGACTCAGATCTGACTTTCAGCAGCCACATCAAAGCTGTCACCAAGGCAGCTTTTTAACACCTCAGAAATATCAACAGAATTAAAGGTTTCCTCTCCCAAAAAGACCAGGAGAAACTCATCCATGCATTCATCTCCAGTAGACTCGATTACTGTAACGCTCTTTTAACTGGACTTCCCAAAAAGAGCATTAAACATCTGCAGCTCATCCAGAACGCTGCTGCTGGAGTTTTAACCCGAACTAAGAGATCTGAACACATCACACCAGTTTTAATATCTTTACACTGGCTTCCAGTCAGTCACAGAATAGATTTTAAAAGCCTGCTGATGGTTTACAAATCCCAGAATGGTTTAGGCCCAAAATACATCTGTGATATGTTCAGAGAATATAAACCCAGCAGAGCTCTTAGATCCAAGGACTCAGGTCAGCTGGTCCAGTCCAGAGTCCAGACTAAGCATGGAGAAGCAGCATTTAGCTGTTATGCTGCAAATAAGTGGAACAAACTGCCAGTGGAGATTAAACTTTCACCAAATGTATCCATCCATCCATCCATTATCTTCCGCTGGTCCGGGGATCGGGTCGCGGGGGCAGCAGCTTGAGCAAAGAGACCCAGACGTCCCTGTCCCCGGCCACTTCCTCCAGCTCTTCTGGGGGGACCCCGAGGCGTTCCCAGGCCAGCCGAGAGACATAGTCTCTCCAACGTGTCCTGGGTCTTCCCCGGGGCCTCCTCCCAGTGGGACGGGCCCGGAACACCTCACCAGGGAGGCGTCCAGGAGGCATTCTCACCAGATGCCCGAGCCACCTCATCTGACTCCTCTCGATGCGGAGGAGCAGCGGTTCTACTCCGAGCCCCTCCCGGATGACCGAGCTTCTCACCCTATCTCTAAGGGAGAGCCCAGACACCCTGCGGAGGAAACTCATTTCGGCCGCTTGTATTCGCGATCTCGTTCTTTCGGTCACTACCCACAGCTCGTGACCATAGGTGAGGGTAGGAACATAGATTGACCGGTAAATCGAGAGCTTCGCCTTCTGGCTCAGCTCCTTCTTCACCACGACGGGCCGGTGCAGAGCCCGCATCACTGCAGACGCCGCACCAATCCGTCTGTCAATCTCCTGTTCCATTCGTCCCTCACTCGTGAACAAGACCCCGAGATACTTGAACTCCTCCACTTGGGGAAGGATCTCATTCCCGACCCGAAGAGAGCACCAAATGTAGACATTTTTAAATCCAGGTTAAAAACATTTCTTTTCTCATGTGTCTATGCATGAAATATCTTTTAACTTATCTAGACTGTTGCCTGATTTTAAATTCATTTAAATGATTTTATTTGTTTCTCTTTATAGTATTTTATGTATTTTTAATGCTTCTTGCACTCCCTGCTGCAATGCTTTTATTTTATGTAAAGCACTTTGAACTGTTTGTCCATGAAATGTGCTATACAAATAAATTTGATTTGATTTGATTTGATTTATTGGATGATGGAAGGAAGCTCGAGTACCTGGTGAGAACCAACACATCCATACAACTGTGTCATATAGAACTGAAAGTTGAAGCCTTCCCATAGGTGCAATTGAATACATTCTTATTGGAATTAAATCTTACATTGTAAAAGAGGACCTCCACTCTGGGGCTGCACGGTGGTGTGGTGCTAACCACTCACAGCCAGAGGGTCCCAGGTTCAACTCCCAGCTGGGGCCTTTCTGTGTGGTGTCACGCCCAGAGACTCTTGTTTTTAGTTTTCATGTTTAGGTTATGCTTTTGTTTTCAGTCCCTCTTTAGTTTTTTGTCATGTCTTAGTTTTCCCTGCACCCGGTTAATTAGTTCACTCACTGCACCTGTTTATTCCCCTCCAGTTGCACCTTGTCCCAATCACGCTCACTCCCTATTTAGTTTCCTGCCTTCCCTGTCAGTTTTGCCGGATCTTTGTTGTTGTTATTCGTCACCCTTGAAACCCATGCCTAGATTCCTGCTTTCCATGATTTCCACCTTTGGTCAAGCTATTTATTTATTCCATGCCATGCCATGAAAGTTCTTTGTTTGTTTTGTCCAGAGTTACGTTTTTTGAATCCAGCTTTGCCGCGCCTTTTGTTTGTACTTTGTTTCTTTGTTTAATAAATCAAGCCTTTGTGTTTTTAAATCCGCATCCGCGTCCTACCTTCCCACCTTCACCTTCACCCCGAACCCCAAAACCTGACAGAAAGATCCGGCCAATATGGACGCGGCGGACTCCGACCGGTTCTGGGACCTCTATACGGACCTGTGGCGAAGCATTGACCAGGACTCCGCGTTTGCCAGGCTGCGAGCGGCTGCGGAGCTCCTGGTCTTCCTTTCGGCGAAGCGGGGGCTCCGGGAGTGGAACCACCTCCTGGAGGGTGTATGGAACCACGCCGGGACCGTGCAGCGCGATGCCTCGCTGGACGTTTTTGGCTTGGAGCCGCACGAGGTAATTGAGCTGTACGGCGACTCTCCCTCCTCTTCCTCAGACTCCCAGGACCCGCAGCCCCCGGACCCAGCAGCCACAGCCACAGTGTCCAGCAACCCACCAGTCCCAGAGCCGGTCCCAGCCGTTCCCGAGCTGGCCCCGGCCCCAGCCGTTCCAGAGCTGGCCCCAACCGTTCCCGAGCTGGCCCCGGCCCCAGCCGTTCCAGAGCTGGCCCCAACCGTCCCAGGGCTGTCCCCAGCCGTTCCAGGGCTGTCCCCAGCCGTTCCAGAGCTGGCCCCGGCCCCAGCCGTTCCAGAGCTGGCCCCAACCGTTCCCGAGCTGGCCCCGGCCCCAGCCGTTCCCGAGCTGGCCCCGGCCCCAGCCGTTCCAGAGCTGGCCCCAACCGTCCCAGGGCTGTCCCCAGCCGTTCCAGGGCTGACCCCAGCCGTTCCAGAGCTGTCCCCAGCCGTTCCAGGGCTGGCCCCAGCCGTTCCAGGGCTGGCCCCAACCGTCCCAGGGCTGTCCCCAGCCGTTCCAGGGCTGACCCCAGCCGTTCCAGAGCTGTCCCCAGCCGTTCCAGAGCTGTCCCCAGCCGTTCCATGGCTGGCCCCAGCCGTTCCAGAGCTGGCCCCAGCTATGGAGGCCTCCGGGCCTGACCCCGAACTCGACCAAGAGGCCTCCGGGCCTGACCCCGAACCCGACCAAGAGGCCTCCGGGCCTGACCCCGAACCCGACCAAGAGGCCTCCGGGCCTGATCCCGAACCCGACCAAGAGGCCTCCGGGCCTGACCAAGAGGCCTCCGGGCCTGACCAAGAGCCTGACGGAGAGGCTACAGGGGCCGACGAAGCCTCGGAGCCCATGGGACCCCGACCCATGGACTCGCCTCTTCGGGTCCCTCCCACCCCCAGACTTTGGGGATGTCTGGGATCCATCCCTTGAAGGGGGGGCTCCCCCCCCGCCGGATGTCCGGCCGACCGATGGACGGTCCCCGGCTCCCCCTGCCGCCACGTAGATGGAAGTCTGGGTGCCAACCAGACCACCACCGTCTCCTGCCGCCACGCAGATGGAAGTCTGGGTGCCAACCAGACCACCGCCTGCTGCCACGTCATCGGGGGTCCGGGCGTCCGCCGGATCACCGCCTGCTGCCACGTCATCGGGGGTCCGGGCGTCCGCCGGATCACCGCCTGCTGCCACGTCATCGGGGGTCCGGGCATCCGCTGGGCCGTCTCCTGCCGCCACGCAGAGGGAAGTCTGGGTGCCAACCAGACCACCGCCTGCTGCTACGTCATCGGGGGTCCGGGCGTTCGCCGGACCACTGCCGTCTCCTGCCGCCACGCAGAGGGAAGTCTGGGTGCCAACCAGACCACCGCCTGCTGCCGCCGCGCCAACGGACGTCTGGGTGCCAACCAGACCACCGCCTGCTGCCACCGCGCCAACAGAAGTCTGGGTGCCAACCAGACCACCGCCTGCTGCCACCGCACCAACGGAAGTCTGTGGGCCAACCAGACCACCGCCGGTTCCTGCCTCGCCGTCTGCGGTCTGGGCGTCCGCCAGACCACCACCTGTTCCTGCTTTGCCGTCTGCGGTCTGGGCGTCCGCCAGACCACTGCCTGTTCCTGCTATGCCGTCTGCGGTCTGGGCGTCCGCCAGACCACCACCTGTTCCTGCTTTGCCGTCTGCGGTCTGGGCGTCCGCCAGACCACCGCCTGTTCCTGCTATGCCGTCTGCGGTCTGGGCGTCCGCCAGACCACCGCCTGTTCCTGCTATGCCGTCTGCGGTCTGGGCGTCCGCCAGACCACCGCCTGTTCCTGCTATGCCGTCTGCGGTCTGGGCGTCCGCCAGACCACTGCCTGTTCCTGCTATGCCGTCTGCGGTCTGGGCGTCCGCCAGACCACCGCCTGTTCCTGCTATGCCGTCTGCGGTCTGGGCGTCCGCCAGACCACCGCCTGTTCCTGCTATGCCGTCTCCGGTCTGGGCGTCCGCCAGACCATCGCCTCCTGCTGCCCGAAGCCGGTACCACATGGCCGTCTTTGGTCTCCCGCCTGGCCGGCTTCGAGCCCCTCCCTCCCACCCTTGGACTGTTGAGGGTTGTCCGGGATCCACCCCTTGAGGGGGGGGCTCTGTCACGCCCAGAGACTCTTGTTTTTAGTTTTCATGTTTAGGTTATGCTTTTGTTTTCAGTCCATCTTTAGTTTTTTGTCATGTCTTAGTTTTCCCTGCACCCGGTTAATTAGTTCACTCACTGCACCTGTTTATTCCCCTCCAGCTGCACCTTGTCCCAATCACATTCACTCCCTATTTAGTTTCCTGCCTTCCCTGTCAGTTTTGCAGGATCTTTGTTGTTGTTATTCGTCACCCTTGAAACCCATGCCTAGATTCCTGCTTTCCATGATTTCCACCTTTGGTCAAGCTATTTATTTATTCCGTGCCATGCCATGAAAGTTTTTTGTTTGTTTTGTCCAGAGTTACGTTTTTTGAATCCGGCTTTGCCGCGCCTTTTGTTTGTACTTTGTTTCTTTGTTTAATAAATCAAGCCTTTGTTTTTTGAAATCCGCATCCGCGTCCTATCTTCCCACCTTCACCTTCACCCCCAACCCCAAAACCTGACATGTGGAGTCTGCATGTTCTCCCTGTGTATGCGTGGGTTCTCTCCAGGTACTCTGGCTTCCTCCCACTGTCCAGAAACATGCATGTTAGGTTAACTGGTGTCTCTAAATTGTTTGTCTGGTTTGTCTCTGTGTGGCCCCGTGATGGACTGGCGACCCGCCAATGACAGCTGGGATAGGCTCAGCCCCCCCGCGACCCTGGGTAGGATTAAGCGGGTAAATGGATATATGGATGGATGGACCTCCACTCTAACTCTTGACTACAAAGCTTGACGTCCTTGTCATATCGTGCAGGTCAAAACGTTTACAAGTAAATCTAAAACAAAAGCCAAAAATAACAGGCTCATACCAGTCCCATAATCAGCCCTCGGAACTGATTATGCTTTAGTCTTTCAGTTTTTAGCTCCAGTGTTTCCTCACGAGGACCTACCACGCTCTGGCCCGGGTGGCTGGGGGGCTCTGCACCTTGGTGTGTGGCCTCTGTGTGTGTGTGTGTGTGTGTGTGTGTGGGTATGTGTCTCTCTGGGTATTTATGGGGTGGGAGGGTTGTTTTTTTATTTGTTTTTAATTTGCCTTCTGTGTTGTGTTTTAAGCATGAAAAGTGCCAGATAAATCAAATTGTATTTGATTTGATTTGAACCTGCAAACCAAAGCAAACAAAAGGTTGTGACCAAACAACAAAGTGTGTTCAGTCAGAGGCTTCATTCATGGGCTGGCCGTGGCTCAGTGGCTAGAGTAATAACCGGAAGGTTGTCAGTTCCATTCCCACTATCGCCACTGTCTAGATTGATGAAACTGACGGCTGGAGGAGTCCACCTCCTTATCACGGCCCCTGACCAAGGCACCGTACCCCCCACGCTCCCTGGGGTTGGCATCTGTCTTTATGAGTGTGTGACCCTGTGCATGTGTGTGTCAACAGGTGCCAACCTGGATGGGTTCAAAGCAGAAGAGAAATTTTGTGACTGTATGCATGACAATAAATCTGATGTGATCTTAATGCCCACAGTAATAACTCGAACCAATGACTTTTTCTTTTCATAATTGCTAACAACGAATGACTAATTATTGTTATAGTCTTCATGCTGAAAATTGATTTCTCTCTTGGAGATTAATAAAGTGCTCTTTAGTTGAGGTAAAATGTGAAAATGTGTTTTATTCCTGCAGCACACCTTTCCATACTGACTTCACTTACTGTCAGACTAACTTTGGCTGAGTGGGCGTCCCATGTACGGAAGCTGAAACTTTAATGTCAAGCTAAATACATTCAGAGTAGCTTGGATGTGATTACATTTGAGTTAGAAATAGTGGCTCCCTATATCTTTAAGTAGACCGGTTAGAAGAAATTTACATAATTTTACAAGGAAAGTCTCCAAAATGATGTATTCCTTGTATTAATATAGTCTGAAGTTCAGTGGTTCCAAATTTCTTCTTAATGTTCTGCTTTGACAGCAAAGTCTGGACATTGGTGTTGGCCCAATCTGTTTCCATTTGCAAGTTTTCAAATGCAACTTTATTTGACCAATCAGTGAGGTTCACTGCTGTAAACCGTACCTGAAGGGTTCCTTCAAGTTTTACCTGGTTAGTAGCGCTGGTTTTAAAAGCTCCAACTATATCCCTGGAGCTCAGTGTAGATCCTGCTTTCTCTGATGGACCAGCAGATCCTGGGATAAAGTTCCACTCTTTTTCACCAATGCCCTGTTTCCCAACCTCGTTTTGTCCAGCATCTTCTCACAGCCAAATCAAGAGAGATTAGGTATTATTGTTTTGTAATGATTTTATTGTTAGACTGCAGGAAGTAGAGTTGGGGTCCTGGAGTCCTCATCTAAACTCCCGTGTTGTCAGTGTAATATCATGCATTGAGATGTTCAGTCTAAGCAGTTGTAGTGAATGAGGCACGGCAATAAATGTTTTACATTAGATTTACAAGAAATGTCATAAAGATGCAAACCAAAGGAAGAAGTACACCCCCCAAAACCCCGCATCCATCAGTTTTCCATACCTGCTGAATCTTACTCAGGGCCTATCCCAGCGACCACTGGGCGAGAGTCAGAGCACATCCAGGACAGTTCACCGATCCATCACAGGGCCAACACAGAGCCAACACAGATATACTAACCACCATGCCAGCTCAAACACACTCCCAAGGTTGATTTAGAATCAACAGTTAAGCTAACATGCACCCTTTCAGACAGTGGGAGGAAGCCGGAGTACCCGGAGAGAACCCACACATGCACGGGGAGAACATGCAGACTCCACACAGAAAGCACCAGCTGAGGTTAGAACCAGGAACAGGAGACAGAGCTAACCACCACAACACAACACTGAATGAAACAACAAATATGAAATCAATGTTTTCATTTGCAAAAATGATTGTATGTATGAAAATGGGCTAAATGAAACATAGAAAAAAATATTTGAGGGAGGGGGCGCACACACACAGACCAAGAATATCCCAACAGATAACCACACTCTCACAATCTGGTCCTGTTGCGAACAGAGCGGAGGGTTATTACCAATCGAAACAAGTCAAGGTCTGTTGAGTGTAAGCATTAAGTTGGAGTTGAAAGCTGCTATGAGAGCAGACAGGGAGTGAGTGGAGTGATGGCGGTGCTCCAGACACCAGTCTCCTATCCTTAAGGTCAAGCTGACACTCTGTGTATGGGCCCTGCACTTTCCAACCAGAACTGCAGTGGATAGAATGGACACGTTTCAGCGGGTCCTATAACCATAATCACAATGTTTACTGTAGTGTTCAGTGAAAAGAATTTCACCAGGAAAACAATCATTCTGGGAACTCTTAACTCTTTTAGAAACATGTTCCCATTTTCACTCCGTGAATCCACTGACCAGCCCACTGCAATATCTGACAATGGGTGATCCCTTGATTTTCGTGAAATTAACACATTTTTGTCTCAACAGCTAATAGATGAATAACTGTGAAATGCTGTGCAAAATAAGTGAAAAATGTTTGGTTTAACAAGTACCCACAACACTAACAGCATTCCCATCAGCCCCTGTAGTACT
Organism: Odontesthes bonariensis; assembly: GCF_027942865.1. NCBI lineage: Eukaryota > Metazoa > Chordata > Actinopteri > Atheriniformes > Atherinopsidae > Odontesthes > Odontesthes bonariensis. The sequence continues at coordinate 30,258,982 of NC_134529.1, read as the reverse complement.
TGCCTTTACTACCATGCTAATGCTAGCATGCTAACAAGCTAAATGTAGATATCAAACCTAGGTCTGCTACCTTCTAACATCTGAGTGCATAGATTTTTTTCTCCCCACTGTCACAAAATGCATACTGAATTGAATTGGATTGAATGGACTGGCGGCCTGTCCAGGGTGTACCCCGCCTCTCGCCCCATGACTTCTGGGATAGGCTCCAGCCCCCCCGCGACCCGACCGACGGATTCAGCGGTATAGATAATGGATGGATGGATGGATGGATGAATTGCTGAGTTGAATGGAATGAAACTGTCAGCATACTGATTCTGGCCTTAGCTTAAAGTGACACTAGAGAATTTGGTATTATTTTTGCTCTTTAGCTCCCCCTACAGTTATGTCGTAAAAACAAATCTCTGAATGAGCTATACAAATTAATTTGTTGTCATGTTGAAAAGGCCACGAAGTTGCCATCAAAAGCCCCCCAAAAATGTCAAGCAAAAGCGTGTGGTGTGAGGCTGGAAACCGAAGAACTGTGGCATCTCAGCCCCTGGGCGCTTTGGAGCAGTTTCAGGTCCAGGAATGTTCTATGGAAATGTCCAAATGCAAAATGTGTCAGAAGCTAAAAGTTGTAAGATTCACAAATTTCTCTAGTGCTGCTTTAAAGCACAGCTATATGTAAATATAGCCTGCCAAATCTGTTCTTTGCCTTTATATTTATTGCCAAGACTATCTTTCTGTTATATTGTGGAACCAGTATGCTTTGACTTTTGTCACTACATTTTGATCAAGGGTTCAGTTTATCTAAAAATATATATATAATAAGTGTTTGTAAGAATGCTGCATGGTAGTGTGGTGGTTAGCACCGTAGCCTCACAGCGAGAGGGTTCCAGGTTCAACTTTCTGTGTGGAGTCTGCATGTTCTCCAAGTGTATGTGTGGGTTCTCTCCGGGTACTCCGGCTTCTGTCCAAAAACATGCATGTTAGGTTAATTGGTGTCTCTAAAATTGTCCTTAGGAGTGAGTGTGAGGTTGTTTGTCTGGTTTGTCTCTGTGTGGCCCTGTGATGGACTGCCGACATGTCCAGGGTGTACCCCGCCTCTCTCCCAATGACCGCTGGGATAGGCTCCAACCCCCCCGTGACCTGACCGACGGATTCAGCGAGTATAGAAAATGGATGGATGTTTGTAAAAACACAGTGTGGTAAAAAACATTTATGGAAGGATATATATATTGTATAATCAAAAATAGCCAACCAAACCTTTAAAAAAAACAAACAGATTCACCTTTTTGTTACAAGAGAGACGGTCTGTTAAAGCAAAAAAAAAACTAATCTGAACCTGGTCTTTGTAAATGTATTGATACTTAAATGTACACATGTTCTCATTTCTTTTTCATCACTCAAAAAAGAACCCTTTAAGGTAATAGAGCTATTTTAACACTGACATCAATAACGTTGTTGTTGCCTCAAACATGCATCAAAAGACCTGTAAGTCTTTTACTCAATAAACTAGTGAAGCTATCTGTTTTCACAACTATAAACAAAAGATGCAGTAAACATCTGTGTAAAAATGTTTTACATGGCAGACAATATGAAAGTTAAAGCAGAAAAACGTGTAAAAACCCTTGATCATTTTAGAGATGGAGGAGATCGTCAGTAAGTAGATCTTAGCTGATCTAGCAGGAGAGATGGGAGGCAGAGCCTTCAGTTATCAGGCCCCTCTCTGTGGAACCAGCTGCCAGTTTGGGAGGCAAAGCCTTCGGTTATCAGGCCCCTCTCTGTGGAACCAGCTGCCAGTTTGGGAGGCAGAGCCTTCGGTTATCAGGGCCCTCTCTGTGGAACCAGCTGCCAGTTTGGGAGGCAGAGCCTTCGGTTATCAGGCCCCTCTCTGTGGAACCAACTGCCAGTTTGGGAGGCAGAGCCTTCGGTTATCAGGCCCCTCTCTGTGGAACCAGCTGCCAGTTTGGGAGGCAAAGCCTTCGGTTATCAGGCCCCTCTCTGTGGAACCAGCTGCCAGTTTGGGAGGCAGAGCCTTCGGTTATCAGGCCCCTCTCTGTGGAACCAGCTGCCAGTTTGGGAGGCAGAGCCTTCGGTTATCAGGCCCCTCTCTGTGGAACCAACTGCCAGTTTGGGAGGCAGAGCCTTCGGTTATCAGGCCCCTCTCTGTGGAACCAGCTGCCAGTTTGGGAGGCAGAGCCTTCTGTTATCAGGCCCCTCTCTGTGGAACCAGCTGCCAGTTTGGGAGGCAGAGCCTTCGGTTATCAGGCCCCTCTCTGTGGAACCAGCTGTCAGTTTGGGAGGCAGAGCTTTCAGTTATCAGGCCCCTCTCTGTGGAACCAGCTGCCAGTTTGGGAGGCAGAGCCTTCAGTTATCAGGCCCCTCTCTGTGGAACCAGCTGCCAGTTTGGGAGGCAGAGCCTTCAGTTATCAGGCCCCTCTCTGAGGAACCAGCTGCCAGTTTGGGAGGCAGAGCCTTCAGTTATCAGGCCCCTCTCTGTGGAACCAGCTGCCAGTTTGGGAGGCAGAGCCTTCAGTTATCAGGCCCCTCTATGTGGAACCAGCTGCCAGTTTGGGAGGCAGAGCCTTCAGTTATCAGGCCCCTCATTGAGGAACCAGCTGCCAGTTTGGGAGGCAGGAGCCTTCAGTTATCAGGCCCCTCTCTGTGGAACCAGCTGCCAGTTTGGGAGGCAGAGCCTTCGGTTATCAGGCCCCTCTCTGTGGAACCAGCTGCCAGTTTGGGAGGCAGGAGCCTTCAGTTATCAGGCCCCTCTCTGTGGAACCAGCTGCCAGTTTGGGAGGCAGAGCCTTCAGTTATCAGGCCCCCCTCTGAGGAACCAGCTGCCAGTTTGGGAGACAGAACCTTCAGTTATCAGGCCCCTCTCTGTGGAACCAGCTGCCAGTTTGGGAGGCAGAGCCTTCAGTTATCAGGCCCCTCATTGAGGAACCAGCTGCCAGTTTGGGAGGCAGAGCCTTCAGTTATCAGGCCCCTCTCTGTGGAACCAGCTGCCAGTTTGGGAGGCAGAGCCTTCAGTTATCAGGCCCCTCTCTGTGGAACCAGCTGCCAGTTTGGGAGGCAGAGCCTTCAGTTATCAGGCCCCTCTCTGAGGAACCAGCTGCCAGTTTGGGAGGCAGAGCCTTCGGTTATCAGGCCCCTCTCTGTGGAACCAGCTGCCAGTTTGGGAGGCAGAGCCTTCGGTTATCAGGCCCCTCTCTGTGGAACCAGCTGCCAGTTTGGAAGGCAGAGCCTTCGGTTATCAGGCCCCTCTCTGTGGAACCAGCTGCCAGTTTGGGAGGAAGAGCCTTCGGTTATCAGGCCCCTCTCTGTGGAACCAGCTAACAGTTTGGGAGGCAGAGCCTTCGGTTATCAGGCCCCTCTCTGTGGAACCAGCTGTCAGTTTGGGAGGCAGAGCTTTCAGTTATCAGGCCCCTCTCTGTGGAACCAGCTGCCAGTTTGGGAGGCAGAGCCTTCACTTATCAGGCCCCTCTCTGTGGAACCAGCTGCCAGTTTGGGAGGCAGAGCCTACAGTTATCAGGCCCCTCTCTGTGGAACCAGCTGCCAGTTTGGGAGGCAGAGCCTTCGGTTATCAGGCCCCTCTCTGAGGAACCAGCTGCCAGTTTGGGAGGCAGAGCCTTCAGTTATCAGGCCCCTCTCCGTGGAACCAGCTTCCAGTTTGGGAGGCAGAGCCTTCAGTTATTAGGCCCCTCATTAAGGAACCAGCTGCCAGTTTGGGAGGCAGAAGCCTTCAGTTATCAGGCCCCTCTCTGTGGAACCAGCTGCCAGTTTGGGAGGCAGAGCCTTCGGTTATCAGGCCCCTCTCTGTGGAACCAGCTGCCAGTTTGGAAGGCAGAGCCTTCGGTTATCAGGCCCCTCTCTGTGGAACCAGCTGCCAGTTTGGGAGGAAGAGCCTTCGGTTATCAGGCCCCTCTCTGTGGAACCAGCTAACAGTTTGGGAGGCAGAGCCTTCGGTTATCAGGCCCCTCTCTGTGGAACCAGCTGTCAGTTTGGGAGGCAGAGCTTTCAGTTATAAGGCCCCTCTCTGTGGAACCAGCTGCCAGTTTGGGAGGCAGAGCCTTCAGTTATCAGGCCCCTCTCTGTGGAACCAGCTGCCAGTTTGGGAGGCAGAGCCTACAGTTATCAGGCCCCTCTCTGTGGAACCAGCTGCCAGTTTGGGAGGCAGAGCCTTCGGTTATCAGGCCCCTCTCTGTGGAACCAGCTGCCAGTTTGGGAGGCAGAGCCTTCAGTTATCAGGCCCCTCTCCGTGGAACCAGCTTCCAGTTTGGGAGGCAGAGCCTTCAGTTATTAGGCCCCTCATTAAGGAACCAGCTGCCAGTTTGGGAGGCAGAAGCCTTCAGTTATCAGGCCCCTCTCTGTGGAACCAGCTGCCAGTTTGGGAGGCAGAGCCTTCGGTTATCAGGCCCCTCTCTGTGCAACCAGCTGCCAGTTTGGGAGGAAGAGCCTTCAGTTATCAGGCCCCTCTCTGTGGAACCAGCTGCCAGTTTGGGAAGCAGAGCCTTCAGTTATCAGGGCCCTCTCTGTGGAACCAGCTGCCAGTTTGGGAGGCAGAGCCTTCAGTTATCAGGCCCCTCTCTGAGGAACGAGCTGCCAAATTGGGAGGCAGAGCCTTCAGTTATCAGAACCCTCTCTGTGGAACCAGCTGCCAGTTTGGGAGGCAGAGCCTTCGGTTATCAGGCCCCTCTCTGTGGAACCAGCTGCCAGTTTGGGAGGCAGAGCCTTCGGTTATCAGGCCCCTCTCTGTGGAACCAGCTGCCAGTTTGGGAGGCAGAGCTTTCATTTATCAGGCCCCTCTCTGTGGAACCAGCTGCCAGTTTGGGAGGCAGAGCCTTCAGTTATCAGGCCCCTCTCTGTGGAACCAGCTGCCAGTTTGGGAGGCAGAGCCTTCAGTTATCAGGCCCCTCTCTATGGAACGAGCTGCCAGTTTGGGAAGCAGAGCCTTCAGTTATCAGGCCCCTCTCTGTGGAACCAGCTGCCAGTTTGGGAGGCAGAGCCTTCGGTTATCAGGCCCCTCTCTGAGGAACCAGCTGCCAGTTTGGGAGGCAGAGCCTTCAGTTATCAGGCCCCTCTCTGTGGAACCAGCTGCCAGTTTGGGAGGAAGAGCCTTCAGTTATCAGGCCCCTCTCTGTGGAACCAGCTGCCAGTTTGGGAAGCAGAGCCTTCAGTTATCAGGGCCCTCTCTGTGGAACCAGCTGCCAGTTTGGGAGGCAGAGCCTTCAGTTATCAGGCCCCTCTCTGTGGAACCAGCTGCCAGTTTGGGAGGCAGAGCCTTCGGTTATCAGGCCCCTCTCTCTGGAACCAGCTGCCAGTTTGGGAGGCAGAGCCTTCGGTTATCAGGCCCCTCTCTGAGGAACCAGCTGTCAGTTTGGGAGGCAGAGCCTTCGGTTATCAGGCCCCTCTCTGTGGAACCAGCTGTCAGTTTGGGAGGCAGAGCCTTCGGTTATCAGGCCCCTCTCTGTGGAACCAGCTGCCAGTTTGGGAGGCAGAGCCTTCGGTTATCAGGCCCCTCTCTTTTGAACCAGCTGTCAGTTTGGGAGGCAGAGCTTTCAGTTATCAGGCCCCTCTCTGTGGAACCAGCTGCCAGTTTGGGAGGCAGAGCCTTCAGTTATCAGGCCCCTCTCTGTGGAACCAGCTGCCAGTTTAGGAGGCAGAGCCTTCAGTTATCAAGCCCCTCTCTATGGAACGAGCTGCCAGTTTGGGAGGCAGAGCCTTCAGTTATCAGGCCCCTCTCTGTGGAACCAGCTGCCAGTTTGGGAGGCAGAGCCTTCGGTTATCAGGCCCCTCTCTGAGGAACCAGCTGCCAGTTTGGGAGGCAGAGCCTTCAGTTATCAGGCCCCTCTCTGTGGAACCAGCTGCCAGTTTGGGAGGCAGAGCCTTCAGTTATCAGGCCCCTCTCTGTGCAACCAGCTGCCAGTTTGGGAGGAAGAGCCTTCAGTTATCAGGCCCCTCTCTGTGGAACCAGCTGCCAGTTTGGGAAGCAGAGCCTTCAGTTATCAGGGCCCTCTCTGTGGAACCAGCTGCCAGTTTGGGAGGCAGAGCCTTCAGTTATCAGGCCCCTCTCTGTGGAACCAGCTGCCAGTTTGGGAGGCAGAGCCTTCAGTTATCAGGCCCCTCTCTGTGCAACCAGCTGCCAGTTTGGGAGGAAGAGCCTTCAGTTATCAGGCCCCTCTCTGTGGAACCAGCTGCCAGTTTGGGAAGCAGAGCCTTCAGTTATCAGGGCCCTCTCTGTGGAACCAGCTGCCAGTTTGGGAGGCAGAGCCTTCGGTTATCAGGCCCCTCTCTGAGGAACCAGCTGCCAGTTTGGGAGGCAGAGCCTTCAGTTATCAGGCCCCTCTCTGTGGAACCAGCTGCCAGTTTGGGAGGAAGAGCCTTCAGTTATCAGGCCCCTCTCTGTGGAACCAGCTGCCAGTTTGGGAAGCAGAGCCTTCAGTTATCAGGGCCCTCTCTGTGGAACCAGCTGCCAGTTTGGGAGGCAGAGCCTTCAGTTATCAGGCCCCTCTCTGTGGAACCAGCTGCCAGTTTGGGAGGCAGAGCCTTCGGTTATCAGGCCCCTCTCTGTGGAACCAGCTGCCAGTTTGGGAGGCAGAGCCTTCGGTTATCAGGCCCCTCTCTGAGGAACCAGCTGTCAGTTTGGGAGGCAGAGCCTTCGGTTATCAGGCCCCTCTCTGTGGAACCAGCTGTCAGTTTGGGAGGCAGAGCCTTCGGTTATCAGGCCCCTCTCTGTGGAACCAGCTGCCAGTTTGGGAGGCAGAGCCTTCGGTTATCAGGCCCCTCTCTTTTGAACCAGCTGTCAGTTTGGGAGGCAGAGCTTTCAGTTATCAGGCCCCTCTCTGTGGAACCAGCTGCCAGTTTGGGAGGCAGAGCCTTCAGTTATCAGGCCCCTCTCTGTGGAACCAGCTGCCAGTTTAGGAGGCAGAGCCTTCAGTTATCAGGCCCCTCTCTATGGAACGAGCTGCCAGTTTGGGAGGCAGAGCCTTCAGTTATCAGGCCCCTCTCTGTGGAACCAGCTGCCAGTTTGGGAGGCAGAGCCTTCGGTTATCAGGCCCCTCTCTGAGGAACCAGCTGCCAGTTTGGGAGGCAGAGCCTTCAGTTATCAGGCCCCTCTCTGTGGAACCAGCTGCCAGTTTGGGAGGCAGAGCCTTCAGTTATCAGGCCCCTCATTGAGGAACCAGCTGCCAGTTTGGGAGGCAGAGCCTTCAGTTATCAGGCCCCTCTCTGTGGAACCAGCTGCCAGTTTGGGAGGCAGAGCCTTCGGTTATCAGGCCCCTCTCTGTGGAACCAGCTGCCAGTTTGGGAGGCAGAGCCTTCAGTTATCAGGCCCCTCTCTGTGGAACCAGCTGCCAGTTTGGGAGGCAGAGCCTTCAGTTATCAGGGCCCTCTCTGTGGAACCAGCTGCCAGTTTGGGAGGCAGAGCCTTCAGTTATCAGGCCCCTCTCTGAGGAACCAGCTGCCAGTTTGGGAGGCAGAGCCTTCGGTTATCAGGCCCCTCTCTGTGGAACCAGCTTTCAGTTTGGGAGGCAGAGCCTTCGGTTATCAGGCCCCTCTCTGTGGAACCAGCTTTCAGTTTGGGAGGCAGAGCCTTCGGTTATCAGGCCCCTCTCTGTGGAACCAGCTGCCAGTTTGGGAGGCAGAGCCTTCAGTTATCAGGCCCCTCTCTGTGGAACCAGCTGCCAGTATAGGAGGCAGAGCCTTCAGTTATCAGGCCCCTCTCTGAGGAACGAGCTGCCAGTTTGGGAGGCAGAGCCTTCGGTTATCAGGCCCCTCTCTGTGGAACCAGCTGCCAGTTTGGGAGGCAGAGCCTTCAGTTATCAGGCCCCTCTCTGTGGAACCAGCTGCCAGTTTGGGAGGCAGAGCCTTCAGTTATCAGGCCCCTCTCTGTGGAACCAGCTTCCAGTTTGGGAGGCAGAGCCTTCAGTTATCAGGCCCCTCTCTGTGGAACCAGCTTCCAGTTTGGGGGGCAGAGCCTTCAGTTATCAGGCCCCTCTCTGTGGAACCAGCTGCCAGTTTTGGAGTTAGAGCTTTCAGTTATCAGGCCCCTCATTGAGGAACCAGCTGCCAGTTTGGGAGGCAGGAGCCTTCAGTTATCAGGCCCCTCTCTGTGGAACCAGCTGCCAGTTTGAGAGTTAGAGCCTTCGGTTATCAGGCCCCTCTCTGTGGAACCAGCTGCCAGTTTGGGAAGCAGGAGCCTTCAGTTATCAGGCCCCTCTCTGTGGAACCAGCTGCCAGTTTGGGAGGCAGAGCCTTCAGTTATCAGGCCCCTCTCTGAGGAACCAGCTGCCAGTTTGGGAGGCAGAGCCTTCAGTTATCAGACCCCTCTCTGTGGAACCAGCTGCCAGTTTGGGAGGCAGAGCCTTCAGTTATCAGGCCCCTCTCTGTGGAACCAGCTGCCAGTTTGGGAGGCAGAGCCTTCGGTTATCAGGCCCCTCTCTGTGGAACCAGCTGCCAGTTTGGGAGGCAGAGCCTTCGGTTATCAGGCCCCTCTCTGAGGAACCAGCTGCCAGTTTGGGAGGCAGAGCCTTCGGTTATCAGGCCCCTCTCTGTGGAACCAGCTGCCAGTTTGGGAGGCAGAGCCTTCAGTTATCAGGCCCCTCTCTGAGGAACCAGCTGCCAGTTTGGGAGGCAGAGCCTTCGGTTATCAGGCCCCTCTCTGTGGAACCAGCTGCCAGTTTGGGAGGCAGAGCCTTCGGTTATCAGGCCCCTCTCTGTGGAACCAGCTGCCAGTTTGGGAGGCAGAGCCTTCGGTTATCAGTTCCCTCTCTGTGGAACCAGCTTCCAGTTTGGGAGGCAGAGCCTTCAGTTATCAGGCCCCTCTCTGAGGAACCAGCTGCCAGTTTGGGAGGCAGAGCCTTCAGTTATCAGGCCCCTCATTGAGGAACCAGCTGCCAGTTTGGGAGGCAGGAGCCTTCAGTTATTAGGCCCCTCTCTGTGGAACCAGCTGCCAGTTTGGGAGAAAGAGCCTTCGGTTATCAGGCCCCTCTCTGTGGAACCAGCTGCCAGTTTGGGAGGCAGAGCCTTCAGTTATCAGGCCCCTGTCTGTGGAAAGAGCTGCCAGTTTGGGAGGCAGAGCCTTCGGTTATCAGGCCCCTCTCTGTGGAACCAGCTGCCAGTTTGGGAGGCAGAGCCTTCGGTTATCAGGCCCCTCTCTGTGGAACCAGCTGCCAGTTTGGAAGGCAGAGCCTTCGGTTATCAGGCCCCTCTCTGTGGAACCAGCTGCCAGTTTGGGAGGAAGAGCCTTCGGTTATCAGGCCCCTCTCTGTGGAACCAGCTGCCAGTTTGGGAGGCAGAGCCTTCGGTTATCAGGCCCCTCTCTGTGGAACCAGCTGTCAGTTTGGGAGGCAGAGCTTTCAGTTATCAGGCCCCTCTCTGTGGAACCAGCTGCCAGTTTGGGAGGCAGAGCCTTCAGTTATCAGGCCCCTCTCTGTGGAACCAGCTGCCAATTTGGGAGGCAGAGCCTACAGTTATCAGGCCCCTCTCTGTGGAACCAGCTGCCAGTTTGGGAGGCAGAGCCTTCGGTTATCAGGCCCCTGTCTGAGGAACCAGCTGCCAGTTTGGGAGGCAGAGCCTTCAGTTATCAGGCCCCTCTCCGTGGAACCAGCTGCCAGTTTGGGAGGCAGAGCCTTCGGTTATCAGGCCCCTCTCTGTGCAACCAGCTGCCAGTTTGGGAGGAAGAGCCTTCAGTTATCAGGCCCCTCTCTGTGGAACCAGCTGCCAGTTTGGGAAGCAGAGCCTTCAGTTATCAGGGCCCTCTCTGTGGAACCAGCTGCCAGTTTGGGAGGCAGAGCCTTCAGTTATCAGGCCCCTCTCTGAGGAACGAGCTGCCAAATTGGGAGGCAGAGCCTTCAGTTATCAGGCCCCTCTCTGTGGAACCAGCTGCCAGTTTGGGAGGCAGAGCCTTCGGTTATCAGGCCCCTCTCTGTGGAACCAGCTGCCAGTTTGGGAGGCAGAGCCTTCGGTTATCAGGCCCCTCTCTGTGTAACCAGCTGTCAGTTTGGGAGGCAGAGCCTTCGGTTATCAGGCCCCTCTCTGTGGAACCAGCTGCCAGTTTGGGAAGCAGAGCCTTCGGTTATCAGGCCCCTCTCTGTGGAACCAGCTGCCAGTTTGGGAGGCAGAGCCTTCGGTTATCAGGCCCCTCTCTGTGGAACCAGCTGTCAGTTTGGGAGGCAGAGCTTTCATTTATCAGGCCCCTCTCTGTGGAACCAGCTGCCAGTTTGGGAGGCAGAAGCCTTCAGTTATCAGGCCCCTCTCTGAGGAACGAGCTGCCAAATTGGGAGGCAGAGCCTTCAGTTATCAGGCCCCTCTCTGTGGAACCAGCTGCCAGTTTGGGAGGCAGAGCCTTCGGTTATCAGGCCCCTCTCTGTGGAACCAGCTGCCAGTTTGGGAGGCAGAGCCTTCGGTTATCAGGCCCCTCTCTGTGGAACCAGCTGTCAGTTTGGGAGGCAGAGCCTTCGGTTATCAGGCCCCTCTCTGTGGAACCAGCTGCCAGTTTGGGAGGCAGAGCCTTCGGTTATCAGGCCCCTCTCTGTGGAACCAGCTGCCAGTTTGGGAGGCAGAGCCTTCGGTTATCAGGCCCCTCTCTTTTGAACCAGCTGTCAGTTTGGGAGGCAGAGCTTTCAGTTATCAGGCCCCTCTCTGTGGAACCAGCTGCCAGTTTGGGAGGCAGAGCCTTCAGTTATCAGGCCCCTCTCTGTGGAACCAGCTGCCAGTTTAGGAGGCAGAGCCTTCAGTTATCAGGCCCCTCTCTATGGAACGAGCTGCCAGTTTGGGAGGCAGAGCCTTCAGTTATCAGGCCCCTCTCTGTGGAACCAGCTGCCAGTTTGGGAGGCAGAGCCTTCGGTTATCAGGCCCCTCTCTGAGGAACCAGCTGCCAGTTTGGGAGGCAGAGCCTTCAGTTATCAGGCCCCTCTCTGTGGAACCAGCTGCCAGTTTGGGAGGCAGAGCCTTCAGTTATCAGGCCCCTCATTGAGGAACCAGCTGCCAGTTTGGGAGGCAGAGCCTTCAGTTATCAGGCCCCTCATTGAGGAACCAGCTGCCAGTTTGGGAGGCAGAGCCTTCAGTTATCAGGCCCCTCTCTGTGGAACCAGCTGCCAGTTTGGGAGGCAGAGCCTTCGGTTATCAGGCCCCTCTCTGTGGAACCAGCTGCCAGTTTGGGAGGCAGAGCCTTCAGTTATCAGGCCCCTCTCTGTGGAACCAGCTGCCAGTTTGGGAGGCAGAGCCTTCAGTTATCAGGGCCCTCTCTGTGGAACCAGCTGCCAGTTTGGGAGGCAGAGCCTTCAGTTATCAGGCCCCTCTCTGTGGAACCAGCTGCCAGTTTGGGAGGCAGAGCCTTCAGTTATCAGGCCCCTCTCTGAGGAACCAGCTGCCAGTTTGGGAGGCAGAGCCTTCGGTTATCAGGCCCCTCTCTGTGGAACCAGCTTTCAGTTTGGGAGGCAGAGCCTTCGGTTATCAGGCCCCTCTCTGTGGAACCAGCTGCCAGTTTGGGAGGCAGAGCCTTCGGTTATCAGGCCCCTCTCTGTGGAACCAGCTGTCAGTTTGGGAGGCAGAGCTTTCAGTTATCAGGCCCCTCTCTGTGGAACCAGCTGCCAGTTTGGGAGGCAGAGCCTTCAGTTATCAGGCCCCTCTCTGTGGAACCAGCTGCCAGTATAGGAGGCAGAGCCTTCAGTTATCAGGCCCCTCTCTGAGGAACGAGCTGCCAGTTTGGGAGGCAGAGCCTTCGGTTATCAGGCCCCTCTCTGTGGAACCAGCTGCCAGTTTGGGAGGCAGAGCCTTCAGTTATCAGGCCCCTCTCTGTGGAACCAGCTGCCAGTTTGGGAGGCAGAGCCTTCGGTTATCAGGCCCCTCTCTGTGGAACCAGCTGCCAGTTTGGGAGGCAGAGCCTTCGGTTATCAGGCCCCTCTCTGAGGAACCAGCTGCCAGTTTGGGAGGCAGAGCCTTCGGTTATCAGGCCCCTCTCTGTGGAACCAGCTGCCAGTTTGGGAGGCAGAGCCTTCAGTTATCAGGCCCCTCTCTGAGGAACCAGCTGCCAGTTTGGGAGGCAGAGCCTTCGGTTATCAGGCCCCTCTCTGTGGAACCAGCTGCCAGTTTGGGAGTCAGAGCCTTCGGTTATCAGGCCCCTCTCTGTGGAACCAGCTGCCAGTTTGGGAGGCAGAGCCTTCGGTTATCAGTTCCCTCTCTGTGGAACCAGCTTCCAGTTTGGGAGGCAGAGCCTTCAGTTATCAGGCCCCTCTCTGAGGAACCAGCTGCCAGTTTGGGAGGCAGAGCCTTCAGTTATCAGGCCCCTCATTGAGGAACCAGCTGCCAGTTTGGGAGGCAGGAGCCTTCAGTTATTAGGCCCCTCTCTGTGGAACCAGCTGCCAGTTTGGGAGAAAGAGCCTTCGGTTATCAGGCCCCTCTCTGTGGAACCAGCTGCCAGTTTGGGAGGCAGAGCCTTCAGTTATCAGGCCCCTGTCTGTGGAAAGAGCTGCCAGTTTGGGAGGCAGAGCCTTCGGTTATCAGGCCCCTCTCTGTGGAACCAGCTGCCAGTTTGGGAGGCAGAGCCTTCGGTTATCAGGCCCCTCTCTGTGGAACCAGCTGCCAGTTTGGAAGGCAGAGCCTTCGGTTATCAGGCCCCTCTCTGTGGAACCAGCTGCCAGTTTGGGAGGAAGAGCCTTCGGTTATCAGGCCCCTCTCTGTGGAACCAGCTGCCAGTTTGGGAGGCAGAGCCTTCGGTTATCAGGCCCCTCTCTGTGGAACCAGCTGTCAGTTTGGGAGGCAGAGCTTTCAGTTATCAGGCCCCTCTCTGTGGAACCAGCTGCCAGTTTGGGAGGCAGAGCCTTCAGTTATCAGGCCCCTCTCTGTGGAACCAGCTGCCAATTTGGGAGGCAGAGCCTACAGTTATCAGGCCCCTCTCTGTGGAACCAGCTGCCAGTTTGGGAGGCAGAGCCTTCGGTTATCAGGCCCCTGTCTGAGGAACCAGCTGCCAGTTTGGGAGGCAGAGCCTTCAGTTATCAGGCCCCTCTCCGTGGAACCAGCTGCCAGTTTGGGAGGCAGAGCCTTCGGTTATCAGGCCCCTCTCTGTGCAACCAGCTGCCAGTTTGGGAGGAAGAGCCTTCAGTTATCAGGCCCCTCTCTGTGGAACCAGCTGCCAGTTTGGGAAGCAGAGCCTTCAGTTATCAGGGCCCTCTCTGTGGAACCAGCTGCCAGTTTGGGAGGCAGAGCCTTCAGTTATCAGGCCCCTCTCTGAGGAACGAGCTGCCAAATTGGGAGGCAGAGCCTTCAGTTATCAGGCCCCTCTCTGTGGAACCAGCTGCCAGTTTGGGAGGCAGAGCCTTCGGTTATCAGGCCCCTCTCTGTGGAACCAGCTGCCAGTTTGGGAGGCAGAGCCTTCGGTTATCAGGCCCCTCTCTGTGTAACCAGCTGTCAGTTTGGGAGGCAGAGCCTTCGGTTATCAGGCCCCTCTCTGTGGAACCAGCTGCCAGTTTGGGAAGCAGAGCCTTCGGTTATCAGGCCCCTCTCTGTGGAACCAGCTGCCAGTTTGGGAGGCAGAGCCTTCGGTTATCAGGCCCCTCTCTGTGGAACCAGCTGTCAGTTTGGGAGGCAGAGCTTTCATTTATCAGGCCCCTCTCTGTGGAACCAGCTGCCAGTTTGGGAGGCAGAAGCCTTCAGTTATCAGGCCCCTCTCTGAGGAACGAGCTGCCAAATTGGGAGGCAGAGCCTTCAGTTATCAGGCCCCTCTCTGTGGAACCAGCTGCCAGTTTGGGAGGCAGAGCCTTCGGTTATCAGGCCCCTCTCTGTGGAACCAGCTGCCAGTTTGGGAGGCAGAGCCTTCGGTTATCAGGCCCCTCTCTGTGGAACCAGCTGTCAGTTTGGGAGGCAGAGCCTTCGGTTATCAGGCCCCTCTCTGTGGAACCAGCTGCCAGTTTGGGAGGCAGAGCCTTCGGTTATCAGGCCCCTCTCTGTGGAACCAGCTGCCAGTTTGGGAGGCAGAGCCTTCGGTTATCAGGCCCCTCTCTTTTGAACCAGCTGTCAGTTTGGGAGGCAGAGCTTTCAGTTATCAGGCCCCTCTCTGTGGAACCAGCTGCCAGTTTGGGAGGCAGAGCCTTCAGTTATCAGGCCCCTCTCTGTGGAACCAGCTGCCAGTTTAGGAGGCAGAGCCTTCAGTTATCAGGCCCCTCTCTATGGAACGAGCTGCCAGTTTGGGAGGCAGAGCCTTCAGTTATCAGGCCCCTCTCTGTGGAACCAGCTGCCAGTTTGGGAGGCAGAGCCTTCGGTTATCAGGCCCCTCTCTGAGGAACCAGCTGCCAGTTTGGGAGGCAGAGCCTTCAGTTATCAGGCCCCTCTCTGTGGAACCAGCTGCCAGTTTGGGAGGCAGAGCCTTCAGTTATCAGGCCCCTCATTGAGGAACCAGCTGCCAGTTTGGGAGGCAGAGCCTTCAGTTATCAGGCCCCTCATTGAGGAACCAGCTGCCAGTTTGGGAGGCAGAGCCTTCAGTTATCAGGCCCCTCTCTGTGGAACCAGCTGCCAGTTTGGGAGGCAGAGCCTTCGGTTATCAGGCCCCTCTCTGTGGAACCAGCTGCCAGTTTGGGAGGCAGAGCCTTCAGTTATCAGGCCCCTCTCTGTGGAACCAGCTGCCAGTTTGGGAGGCAGAGCCTTCAGTTATCAGGGCCTTCTCTGTGGAACCAGCTGCCAGTTTGGGAGGCAGAGCCTTCAGTTATCAGGCCCCTCTCTGTGGAACCAGCTGCCAGTTTGGGAGGCAGAGCCTTCAGTTATCAGGCCCCTCTCTGAGGAACCAGCTGCCAGTTTGGGAGGCAGAGCCTTCGGTTATCAGGCCCCTCTCTGTGGAACCAGCTTTCAGTTTGGGAGGCAGAGCCTTCGGTTATCAGGCCCCTCTCTGTGGAACCAGCTGCCAGTTTGGGAGGCAGAGCCTTCGGTTATCAGGCCCCTCTCTGTGGAACCAGCTGTCAGTTTGGGAGGCAGAGCTTTCAGTTATCAGGCCCCTCTCTGTGGAACCAGCTGCCAGTTTGGGAGGCAGAGCCTTCAGTTATCAGGCCCCTCTCTGTGGAACCAGCTGCCAGTATAGGAGGCAGAGCCTTCATTTATCAGGCCCCTCTCTGAGGAACGAGCTGCCAGTTTGGGAGGCAGAGCCTTCGGTTATCAGGCCCCTCTCTGTGGAACCAGCTGCCAGTTTGGGAGGCAGAGCCTTCAGTTATCAGGCCCCTCTCTGTGGAACCAGCTGCCAGTTTGGGAGGCAGAGCCTTCAGTTATCAGGCCCCTCTCTGTGGAACCAGCTTCCAGTTTGGGAGGCAGAGCCTTCAGTTATCAGGCCCCTCTCTGTGGAACCAGCTTCCAGTTTGGGGGGCAGAGCCTTCAGTTATCAGGCCCCTCTCTGTGGAACCAGCTGCCAGTTTTGGAGTTAGAGCTTTCAGTTATCAGGCCCCTCATTGAGGAACCAGCTGCCAGTTTGGGAGGCAGAGCCTTCAGTTATCAGGCCCCTCTCTGTGGAACCAGCTGCCAGTTTAGGAGGCAGAGCCTTCAGTTATCAAGCCCCTCTCTATGGAACGAGCTGCCAGTTTGGGAGGCAGAGCCTTCAGTTATCAGGCCCCTCTCTGTGGAACCAGCTGCCAGTTTGGGAGGCAGAGCCTTCGGTTATCAGGCCCCTCTCTGAGGAACCAGCTGCCAGTTTGGGAGGCAGAGCCTTCAGTTATCAGGCCCCTCTCTGTGGAACCAGCTGCCAGTTTGGGAGGCAGAGCCTTCAGTTATCAGGCCCCTCTCTGTGCAACCAGCTGCCAGTTTGGGAGGAAGAGCCTTCAGTTATCAGGCCCCTCTCTGTGGAACCAGCTGTCAGTTTGGGAAGCAGAGCCTTCAGTTATCAGGGCCCTCTCTGTGGAACCAGCTGCCAGTTTGGGAGGCAGAGCCTTCAGTTATCAGGCCCCTCTCTGAGGAACGAGCTGCCAAATTGGGAGGCAGAGCCTTCAGTTATCAGGCCCCTCTCTGTGGAACCAGCTGCCAGTTTGGGAGGCAGAGCCTTCGGTTATCAGGCCCCTCTCTGTGGAACCAGCTGCCAGTTTGGGAGGCAGAGCCTTCGGTTATCAGGCCCCTCTCTGTGGAACCAGCTGCCAGTTTGGGAGGCAGAGCTTTCATTTATCAGGCCCCTCTCTGTGGAACCAGCTGCCAGTTTGGGAGGCAGAGCCTTCAGTTATCAGGCCCCTCTCTGTGGAACCAGCTGCCAGTTTGGGAGGCAGAGCCTTCAGTTATCAGGCCCCTCTCTATGGAACGAGCTGCCAGTTTGGGAAGCAGAGCCTTCAGTTATCAGGCCCCTCTCTGTGGAACCAGCTGCCAGTTTGGGAGGCAGAGCCTTCGGTTATCAGGCCCCTCTCTGAGGAACCAGCTGCCAGTTTGGGAGGCAGAGCCTTCAGTTATCAGGCCCCTCTCTGTGGAACCAGCTGCCAGTTTGGGAGGAAGAGCCTTCAGTTATCAGGCCCCTCTCTGTGGAACCAGCTGCCAGTTTGGGAAGCAGAGCCTTCAGTTATCAGGGCCCTCTCTGTGGAACCAGCTGCCAGTTTGGGAGGCAGAGCCTTCAGTTATCAGGCCCCTCTCTGTGGAACCAGCTGCCAGTTTGGGAGGCAGAGCCTTCGGTTATCAGGCCCCTCTCTGTGGAACCAGCTGCCAGTTTGGGAGGCAGAGCCTTCGGTTATCAGGCCCCTCTCTGAGGAACCAGCTGTCAGTTTGGGAGGCAGAGCCTTCGGTTATCAGGCCCCTCTCTGTGGAACCAGCTGTCAGTTTGGGAGGCAGAGCCTTCGGTTATCAGGCCCCTCTCTGTGGAACCAGCTGCCAGTTTGGGAGGCAGAGCCTTCGGTTATCAGGCCCCTCTCTTTTGAACCAGCTGTCAGTTTGGGAGGCAGAGCTTTCAGTTATCAGGCCCCTCTCTGTGGAACCAGCTGCCAGTTTGGGAGGCAGAGCCTTCAGTTATCAGGCCCCTCTCTGTGGAACCAGCTGCCAGTTTAGGAGGCAGAGCCTTCAGTTATCAGGCCCCTCTCTATGGAACGAGCTGCCAGTTTGGGAGGCAGAGCCTTCAGTTATCAGGCCCCTCTCTGTGGAACCAGCTGCCAGTTTGGGAGGCAGAGCCTTCGGTTATCAGGCCCCTCTCTGAGGAACCAGCTGCCAGTTTGGGAGGCAGAGCCTTCAGTTATCAGGCCCCTCTCTGTGGAACCAGCTGCCAGTTTGGGAGGCAGAGCCTTCAGTTATCAGGCCCCTCATTGAGGAACCAGCTGCCAGTTTGGGAGGCAGAGCCTTCAGTTATCAGGCCCCTCTCTGTGGAACCAGCTGCCAGTTTGGGAGGCAGAGCCTTCGGTTATCAGGCCCCTCTCTGTGGAACCAGCTGCCAGTTTGGGAGGCAGAGCCTTCAGTTATCAGGCCCCTCTCTGTGGAACCAGCTGCCAGTTTGGGAGGCAGAGCCTTCAGTTATCAGGGCCCTCTCTGTGGAACCAGCTGCCAGTTTGGGAGGCAGAGCCTTCAGTTATCAGGCCCCTCTCTGAGGAACCAGATGCCAGTTTGGGAGGCAGAGCCTTCGGTTATCAGGCCCCTCTCTGTGGAACCAGCTTTCAGTTTGGGAGGCAGAGCCTTCGGTTATCAGGCCCCTCTCTGTGGAACCAGCTTTCAGTTTGGGAGGCAGAGCCTTCGGTTATCAGGCCCCTCTCTGTGGAACCAGCTGCCAGTTTGGGAGGCAGAGCCTTCAGTTATCAGGCCCCTCTCTGTGGAACCAGCTGCCAGTATAGGAGGCAGAGCCTTCAGTTATCAGGCCCCTCTCTGAGGAACGAGCTGCCAGTTTGGGAGGCAGAGCCTTCGGTTATCAGGCCCCTCTCTGTGGAACCAGCTGCCAGTTTGGGAGGCAGAGCCTTCAGTTATCAGGCCCCTCTCTGTGGAACCAGCTGCCAGTTTGGGAGGCAGAGCCTTCAGTTATCAGGCCCCTCTCTGTGGAACCAGCTTCCAGTTTGGGAGGCAGAGCCTTCAGTTATCAGGCCCCTCTCTGTGGAACCAGCTGCCAGTTTGGGAAGCAGGAGCCTTCAGTTATCAGGCCCCTCTCTGTGGAACCAGCTGCCAGTTTGGGAGGCAGAGCCTTCAGTTATCAGGCCCCTCTCTGAGGAACCAGCTGCCAGTTTGGGAGGCAGAGCCTTCAGTTATCAGACCCCTCTCTGTGGAACCAGCTGCCAGTTTGGGAGGCAGAGCCTTCAGTTATCAGGCCCCTCTCTGTGGAACCAGCTGCCAGTTTGGGAGGCAGAGCCTTCGGTTATCAGGCCCCTCTCTGTGGAACCAGCTGCCAGTTTGGGAGGCAGAGCCTTCGGTTATCAGGCCCCTCTCTGAGGAACCAGCTGCCAGTTTGGGAGGCAGAGCCTTCGGTTATCAGGCCCCTCTCTGTGGAACCAGCTGCCAGTTTGGGAGGCAGAGCCTTCAGTTATCAGGCCCCTCTCTGAGGAACCAGCTGCCAGTTTGGGAGGCAGAGCCTTCGGTTATCAGGCCCCTCTCTGTGGAACCAGCTGCCAGTTTGGGAGGCAGAGCCTTCGGTTATCAGGCCCCTCTCTGTGGAACCAGCTGCCAGTTTGGGAGGCAGAGCCTTCGGTTATCAGTTCCCTCTCTGTGGAACCAGCTTCCAGTTTGGGAGGCAGAGCCTTCAGTTATCAGGCCCCTCTCTGAGGAACCAGCTGCCAGTTTGGGAGGCAGAGCCTTCAGTTATCAGGCCCCTCATTGAGGAACCAGCTGCCAGTTTGGGAGGCAGGAGCCTTCAGTTATTAGGCCCCTCTCTGTGGAACCAGCTGCCAGTTTGGGAGAAAGAGCCTTCGGTTATCAGGCCCCTCTCTGTGGAACCAGCTGCCAGTTTGGGAGGCAGAGCCTTCAGTTATCAGGCCCCTGTCTGTGGAAAGAGCTGCCAGTTTGGGAGGCAGAGCCTTCGGTTATCAGGCCCCTCTCTGTGGAACCAGCTGCCAGTTTGGGAGGCAGAGCCTTCGGTTATCAGGCCCCTCTCTGTGGAACCAGCTGCCAGTTTGGAAGGCAGAGCCTTCGGTTATCAGGCCCCTCTCTGTGGAACCAGCTGCCAGTTTGGGAGGAAGAGCCTTCGGTTATCAGGCCCCTCTCTGTGGAACCAGCTGCCAGTTTGGGAGGCAGAGCCTTCGGTTATCAGGCCCCTCTCTGTGGAACCAGCTGTCAGTTTGGGAGGCAGAGCTTTCAGTTATCAGGCCCCTCTCTGTGGAACCAGCTGCCAGTTTGGGAGGCAGAGCCTTCAGTTATCAGGCCCCTCTCTGTGGAACCAGCTGCCAATTTGGGAGGCAGAGCCTACAGTTATCAGGCCCCTCTCTGTGGAACCAGCTGCCAGTTTGGGAGGCAGAGCCTTCGGTTATCAGGCCCCTGTCTGAGGAACCAGCTGCCAGTTTGGGAGGCAGAGCCTTCAGTTATCAGGCCCCTCTCCGTGGAACCAGCTTCCAGTTTGGGAGGCAGAGCCTTCAGTTATTAGGCCCCTCATTAAGGAACCAGCTGCCAGTTTGGGAGGCAGAAGCCTTCAGTTATCAGGCCCCTCTCTGTGGAACCAGCTGCCAGTTTGGGAGGCAGAGCCTTCGGTTATCAGGCCCCTCTCTGTGCAACCAGCTGCCAGTTTGGGAGGAAGAGCCTTCAGTTATCAGGCCCCTCTCTGTGGAACCAGCTGCCAGTTTGGGAAGCAGAGCCTTCAGTTATCAGGGCCCTCTCTGTGGAACCAGCTGCCAGTTTGGGAGGCAGAGCCTTCGGTTATCAGGCCCCTCTCTGTGGAACCAGCTGCCAGTTTGGGAGGCAGAGCCTTCGGTTATCAGGCCCCTCTCTGTGGAACCAGCTGTCAGTTTGGGAGGCAGACCCTTCG
Source organism: Odontesthes bonariensis (assembly GCF_027942865.1). NCBI lineage: Eukaryota > Metazoa > Chordata > Actinopteri > Atheriniformes > Atherinopsidae > Odontesthes > Odontesthes bonariensis. Next base: position 30,239,127 of record NC_134529.1, on the reverse strand, counting down.
GTTATCAGGCCCCTCTCTGTGGAACCAGCTGCCAGTTTGGGAGGCAGAGCCTTCGGTTATCAGGCCCCTCTCTGTGGAACCAGCTGCCAGTTTGGGAGGCAGAGCCTTCGGTTATCAGGCCCCTCTCTTTTGAACCAGCTGTCAGTTTGGGAGGCAGAGCTTTCAGTTATCAGGCCCCTCTCTGTGGAACCAGCTGCCAGTTTGGGAGGCAGAGCCTTCAGTTATCAGGCCCCTCTCTGTGGAACCAGCTGCCAGTTTAGGAGGCAGAGCCTTCAGTTATCAGGCCCCTCTCTATGGAACGAGCTGCCAGTTTGGGAGGCAGAGCCTTCAGTTATCAGGCCCCTCTCTGTGGAACCAGCTGCCAGTTTGGGAGGCAGAGCCTTCGGTTATCAGGCCCCTCTCTGAGGAACCAGCTGCCAGTTTGGGAGGCAGAGCCTTCAGTTATCAGGCCCCTCTCTGTGGAACCAGCTGCCAGTTTGGGAGGCAGAGCCTTCAGTTATCAGGCCCCTCATTGAGGAACCAGCTGCCAGTTTGGGAGGCAGAGCCTTCAGTTATCAGGCCCCTCATTGAGGAACCAGCTGCCAGTTTGGGAGGCAGAGCCTTCAGTTATCAGGCCCCTCTCTGTGGAACCAGCTGCCAGTTTGGGAGGCAGAGCCTTCGGTTATCAGGCCCCTCTCTGTGGAACCAGCTGCCAGTTTGGGAGGCAGAGCCTTCAGTTATCAGGCCCCTCTCTGTGGAACCAGCTGCCAGTTTGGGAGGCAGAGCCTTCAGTTATCAGGGCCCTCTCTGTGGAACCAGCTGCCAGTTTGGGAGGCAGAGCCTTCAGTTATCAGGCCCCTCTCTGTGGAACCAGCTGCCAGTTTGGGAGGCAGAGCCTTCAGTTATCAGGCCCCTCTCTGAGGAACCAGCTGCCAGTTTGGGAGGCAGAGCCTTCGGTTATCAGGCCCCTCTCTGTGGAACCAGCTTTCAGTTTGGGAGGCAGAGCCTTCGGTTATCAGGCCCCTCTCTGTGGAACCAGCTGCCAGTTTGGGAGGCAGAGCCTTCGGTTATCAGGCCCCTCTCTGTGGAACCAGCTGTCAGTTTGGGAGGCAGAGCTTTCAGTTATCAGGCCCCTCTCTGTGGAACCAGCTGCCAGTTTGGGAGGCAGAGCCTTCAGTTATCAGGCCCCTCTCTGTGGAACCAGCTGCCAGTATAGGAGGCAGAGCCTTCAGTTATCAGGCCCCTCTCTGTGGAACCAGCTGCCAGTTTAGGAGGCAGAGCCTTCAGTTATCAAGCCCCTCTCTATGGAACGAGCTGCCAGTTTGGGAGGCAGAGCCTTCAGTTATCAGGCCCCTCTCTGTGGAACCAGCTGCCAGTTTGGGAGGCAGAGCCTTCGGTTATCAGGCCCCTCTCTGAGGAACCAGCTGCCAGTTTGGGAGGCAGAGCCTTCAGTTATCAGGCCCCTCTCTGTGGAACCAGCTGCCAGTTTGGGAGGCAGAGCCTTCAGTTATCAGGCCCCTCTCTGTGCAACCAGCTGCCAGTTTGGGAGGAAGAGCCTTCAGTTATCAGGCCCCTCTCTGTGGAACCAGCTGCCAGTTTGGGAAGCAGAGCCTTCAGTTATCAGGGCCCTCTCTGTGGAACCAGCTGCCAGTTTGGGAGGCAGAGCCTTCAGTTATCAGGCCCCTCTCTGAGGAACGAGCTGCCAAATTGGGAGGCAGAGCCTTCAGTTATCAGGCCCCTCTCTGTGGAACCAGCTGCCAGTTTGGGAGGCAGAGCCTTCGGTTATCAGGCCCCTCTCTGTGGAACCAGCTGCCAGTTTGGGAGGCAGAGCCTTCGGTTATCAGGCCCCTCTCTGTGGAACCAGCTGCCAGTTTGGGAGGCAGAGCTTTCATTTATGAGGCCCCTCTCTGTGGAACCAGCTGCCAGTTTGGGAGGCAGAGCCTTCAGTTATCAGGCCCCTCTCTGTGGAACCAGCTGCCAGTTTGGGAGGCAGAGCCTTCAGTTATCAGGCCCCTCTCTATGGAACGAGCTGCCAGTTTGGGAAGCAGAGCCTTCAGTTATCAGGCCCCTCTCTGTGGAACCAGCTGCCAGTTTGGGAGGCAGAGCCTTCGGTTATCAGGCCCCTCTCTGAGGAACCAGCTGCCAGTTTGGGAGGCAGAGCCTTCAGTTATCAGGCCCCTCTCTGTGGAACCAGCTGCCAGTTTGGGAGGAAGAGCCTTCAGTTATCAGGCCCCTCTCTGTGGAACCAGCTGCCAGTTTGGGAAGCAGAGCCTTCAGTTATCAGGGCCCTCTCTGTGGAACCAGCTGCCAGTTTGGGAGGCAGAGCCTTCAGTTATCAGGCCCCTCTCTGTGGAACCAGCTGCCAGTTTGGGAGGCAGAGCCTTCGGTTATCAGGCCCCTCTCTGTGGAACCAGCTGCCAGTTTGGGAGGCAGAGCCTTCGGTTATCAGGCCCCTCTCTGAGGAACCAGCTGTCAGTTTGGGAGGCAGAGCCTTCGGTTATCAGGCCCCTCTCTGTGGAACCAGCTGTCAGTTTGGGAGGCAGAGCCTTCGGTTATCAGGCCCCTCTCTGTGGAACCAGCTGCCAGTTTGGGAGGCAGAGCCTTCGGTTATCAGGCCCCTCTCTTTTGAACCAGCTGTCAGTTTGGGAGGCAGAGCTTTCAGTTATCAGGCCCCTCTCTGTGGAACCAGCTGCCAGTTTGGGAGGCAGAGCCTTCAGTTATCAGGCCCCTCTCTGTGGAACCAGCTGCCAGTTTAGGAGGCAGAGCCTTCAGTTATCAGGCCCCTCTCTATGGAACGAGCTGCCAGTTTGGGAGGCAGAGCCTTCAGTTATCAGGCCCCTCTCTGTGGAACCAGCTGCCAGTTTGGGAGGCAGAGCCTTCAGTTATCAGGCCCCTCTCTGTGGAACCAGCTGCCAGTTTGGGAGGCAGAGCCTTCGGTTATCAGGCCCCTCTCTGTGGAACCAGCTGCCAGTTTGGGAGGCAGAGCCTTCAGTTATCAGGCCCCTCTCTGTGGAACCAGCTGCCAGTTTGGGAGGCAGAGCCTTCAGTTATCAGGGCCCTCTCTGTGGAACCAGCTGCCAGTTTGGGAGGCAGAGCCTTCAGTTATCAGGCCCCTCTCTGAGGAACCAGCTGCCAGTTTGGGAGGCAGAGCCTTCGGTTATCAGGCCCCTCTCTGTGGAACCAGCTTTCAGTTTGGGAGGCAGAGCCTTCGGTTATCAGGCCCCTCTCTGTGGAACCAGCTTTCAGTTTGGGAGGCAGAGCCTTCGGTTATCAGGCCCCTCTCTGTGGAACCAGCTGCCAGTTTGGGAGGCAGAGCCTTCAGTTATCAGGCCCCTCTCTGTGGAACCAGCTGCCAGTATAGGAGGCAGAGCCTTCAGTTATCAGGCCCCTCTCTGAGGAACGAGCTGCCAGTTTGGGAGGCAGAGCCTTCGGTTATCAGGCCCCTCTCTGTGGAACCAGCTGCCAGTTTGGGAGGCAGAGCCTTCAGTTATCAGGCCCCTCTCTGTGGAACCAGCTGCCAGTTTGGGAGGCAGAGCCTTCAGTTATCAGGCCCCTCTCTGTGGAACCAGCTTCCAGTTTGGGAGGCAGAGCCTTCAGTTATCAGGCCCCTCTCTGTGGAACCAGCTTCCAGTTTGGGGGGCAGAGCCTTCAGTTATCAGGCCCCTCTCTGTGGAACCAGCTGCCAGTTTTGGAGTTAGAGCTTTCAGTTATCAGGCCCCTCATTGAGGAACCAGCTGCCAGTTTGGGAGGCAGGAGCCTTCAGTTATCAGGCCCCTCTCTGTGGAACCAGCTGCCAGTTTGAGAGTTAGAGCCTTCGGTTATCAGGCCCCTCTCTGTGGAACCAGCTGCCAGTTTGGGAAGCAGGAGCCTTCAGTTATCAGGCCCCTCTCTGTGGAACCAGCTGCCAGTTTGGGAGGCAGAGCCTTCAGTTATCAGGCCCCTCTCTGAGGAACCAGCTGCCAGTTTGGGAGGCAGAGCCTTCAGTTATCAGACCCCTCTCTGTGGAACCAGCTGCCAGTTTGGGAGGCAGAGCCTTCAGTTATCAGGCCCCTCTCTGTGGAACCAGCTGCCAGTTTGGGAGGCAGAGCCTTCGGTTATCAGGCCCCTCTCTGTGGAACCAGCTGCCAGTTTGGGAGGCAGAGCCTTCGGTTATCAGGCCCCTCTCTGAGGAACCAGCTGCCAGTTTGGGAGGCAGAGCCTTCGGTTATCAGGCCCCTCTCTGTGGAACCAGCTGCCAGTTTGGGAGGCAGAGCCTTCAGTTATCAGGCCCCTCTCTGAGGAACCAGCTGCCAGTTTGGGAGGCAGAGCCTTCGGTTATCAGGCCCCTCTCTGTGGAACCAGCTGCCAGTTTGGGAGGCAGAGCCTTCGGTTATCAGGCCCCTCTCTGTGGAACCAGCTGCCAGTTTGGGAGGCAGAGCCTTCGGTTATCAGTTCCCTCTCTGTGGAACCAGCTTCCAGTTTGGGAGGCAGAGCCTTCAGTTATCAGGCCCCTCTCTGAGGAACCAGCTGCCAGTTTGGGAGGCAGAGCCTTCAGTTATCAGGCCCCTCATTGAGGAACCAGCTGCCAGTTTGGGAGGCAGGAGCCTTCAGTTATTAGGCCCCTCTCTGTGGAACCAGCTGCCAGTTTGGGAGAAAGAGCCTTCGGTTATCAGGCCCCTCTCTGTGGAACCAGCTGCCAGTTTGGGAGGCAGAGCCTTCAGTTATCAGGCCCCTGTCTGTGGAAAGAGCTGCCAGTTTGGGAGGCAGAGCCTTCGGTTATCAGGCCCCTCTCTGTGGAACCAGCTGCCAGTTTGGGAGGCAGAGCCTTCGGTTATCAGGCCCCTCTCTGTGGAACCAGCTGCCAGTTTGGAAGGCAGAGCCTTCGGTTATCAGGCCCCTCTCTGTGGAACCAGCTGCCAGTTTGGGAGGAAGAGCCTTCGGTTATCAGGCCCCTCTCTGTGGAACCAGCTGCCAGTTTGGGAGGCAGAGCCTTCGGTTATCAGGCCCCTCTCTGTGGAACCAGCTGTCAGTTTGGGAGGCAGAGCTTTCAGTTATCAGGCCCCTCTCTGTGGAACCAGCTGCCAGTTTGGGAGGCAGAGCCTTCAGTTATCAGGCCCCTCTCTGTGGAACCAGCTGCCAATTTGGGAGGCAGAGCCTTCAGTTATCAGGCCCCTCTCTGTGGAACCAGCTGCCAGTTTGGGAGGCAGAGCCTTCAGTTATCAGGCCCCTCATTGAGGAACCAGCTGCCAGTTTGGGAGGCAGAGCCTTCAGTTATCAGGCCCCTCATTGAGGAACCAGCTGCCAGTTTGGGAGGCAGAGCCTTCAGTTATCAGGCCCCTCTCTGTGGAACCAGCTGCCAGTTTGGGAGGCAGAGCCTTCGGTTATCAGGCCCCTCTCTGTGGAACCAGCTGCCAGTTTGGGAGGCAGAGCCTTCAGTTATCAGGCCCCTCTCTGTGGAACCAGCTGCCAGTTTGGGAGGCAGAGCCTTCAGTTATCAGGGCCCTCTCTGTGGAACCAGCTGCCAGTTTGGGAGGCAGAGCCTTCAGTTATCAGGCCCCTCTCTGTGGAACCAGCTGCCAGTTTGGGAGGCAGAGCCTTCAGTTATCAGGCCCCTCTCTGAGGAACCAGCTGCCAGTTTGGGAGGCAGAGCCTTCGGTTATCAGGCCCCTCTCTGTGGAACCAGCTTTCAGTTTGGGAGGCAGAGCCTTCGGTTATCAGGCCCCTCTCTGTGGAACCAGCTGCCAGTTTGGGAGGCAGAGCCTTCGGTTATCAGGCCCCTCTCTGTGGAACCAGCTGTCAGTTTGGGAGGCAGAGCTTTCAGTTATCAGGCCCCTCTCTGTGGAACCAGCTGCCAGTTTGGGAGGCAGAGCCTTCAGTTATCAGGCCCCTCTCTGTGGAACCAGCTGCCAGTATAGGAGGCAGAGCCTTCAGTTATCAGGCCCCTCTCTGAGGAACGAGCTGCCAGTTTGGGAGGCAGAGCCTTCGGTTATCAGGCCCCTCTCTGTGGAACCAGCTGCCAGTTTGGGAGGCAGAGCCTTCAGTTATCAGGCCCCTCTCTGTGGAACCAGCTGCCAGTTTGGGAGGCAGAGCCTTCAGTTATCAGGCCCCTCTCTGTGGAACCAGCTTCCAGTTTGGGAGGCAGAGCCTTCAGTTATCAGGCCCCTCTCTGTGGAACCAGCTTCCAGTTTGGGGGGCAGAGCCTTCAGTTATCAGGCCCCTCTCTGTGGAACCAGCTGCCAGTTTTGGAGTTAGAGCTTTCAGTTATCAGGCCCCTCATTGAGGAACCAGCTGCCAGTTTGGGAGGCAGAGCCTTCAGTTATCAGGCCCCTCTCTGTGGAACCAGCTGCCAGTTTAGGAGGCAGAGCCTTCAGTTATCAAGCCCCTCTCTATGGAACGATCTGCCAGTTTGGGAGGCAGAGCCTTCAGTTATCAGGCCCCTCTCTGTGGAACCAGCTGCCAGTTTGGGAGGCAGAGCCTTCGGTTATCAGGCCCCTCTCTGAGGAACCAGCTGCCAGTTTGGGAGGCAGAGCCTTCAGTTATCAGGCCCCTCTCTGTGGAACCAGCTGCCAGTTTGGGAGGCAGAGCCTTCAGTTATCAGGCCCCTCTCTGTGCAACCAGCTGCCAGTTTGGGAGGAAGAGCCTTCAGTTATCAGGCCCCTCTCTGTGGAACCAGCTGCCAGTTTGGGAAGCAGAGCCTTCAGTTATCAGGGCCCTCTCTGTGGAACCAGCTGCCAGTTTGGGAGGCAGAGCCTTCAGTTATCAGGCCCCTCTCTGAGGAACGAGCTGCCAAATTGGGAGGCAGAGCCTTCAGTTATCAGGCCCCTCTCTGTGGAACCAGCTGCCAGTTTGGGAGGCAGAGCCTTCGGTTATCAGGCCCCTCTCTGTGGAACCAGCTGCCAGTTTGGGAGGCAGAGCCTTCGGTTATCAGGCCCCTCTCTGTGGAACCAGCTGCCAGTTTGGGAGGCAGAGCCTTCGGTTATCAGGCCCCTCTCTGTGGAACCAGCTGCCAGTTTGGGAGGCAGAGCTTTCATTTATCAGGCCCCTCTCTGTGGAACCAGCTGCCAGTTTGGGAGGCAGAGCCTTCAGTTATCAGGCCCCTCTCTGTGGAACCAGCTGCCAGTTTGGGAGGCAGAGCCTTCAGTTATCAGGCCCCTCTCTATGGAACGAGCTGCCAGTTTGGGAAGCAGAGCCTTCAGTTATCAGGCCCCTCTCTGTGGAACCAGCTGCCAGTTTGGGAGGCAGAGCCTTCGGTTATCAGGCCCCTCTCTGAGGAACCAGCTGCCAGTTTGGGAGGCAGAGCCTTCAGTTATCAGGCCCCTCTCTGTGGAACCAGCTGCCAGTTTGGGAGGAAGAGCCTTCAGTTATCAGGCCCCTCTCTGTGGAACCAGCTGCCAGTTTGGGAAGCAGAGCCTTCAGTTATCAGGGCCCTCTCTGTGGAACCAGCTGCCAGTTTGGGAGGCAGAGCCTTCAGTTATCAGGCCCCTCTCTGTGGAACCAGCTGCCAGTTTGGGAGGCAGAGCCTTCGGTTATCAGGCCCCTCTCTGTGGAACCAGCTGCCAGTTTGGGAGGCAGAGCCTTCGGTTATCAGGCCCCTCTCTGAGGAACCAGCTGTCAGTTTGGGAGGCAGAGCCTTCGGTTATCAGGCCCCTCTCTGTGGAACCAGCTGTCAGTTTGGGAGGCAGAGCCTTCGGTTATCAGGCCCCTCTCTGTGGAACCAGCTGCCAGTTTGGGAGGCAGAGCCTTCGGTTATCAGGCCCCTCTCTTTTGAACCAGCTGTCAGTTTGGGAGGCAGAGCTTTCAGTTATCAGGCCCCTCTCTGTGGAACCAGCTGCCAGTTTGGGAGGCAGAGCCTTCAGTTATCAGGCCCCTCTCTGTGGAACCAGCTGCCAGTTTAGGAGGCAGAGCCTTCAGTTATCAGGCCCCTCTCTATGGAACGAGCTGCCAGTTTGGGAGGCAGAGCCTTCAGTTATCAGGCCCCTCTCTGTGGAACCAGCTGCCAGTTTGGGAGGCAGAGCCTTCGGTTATCAGGCCCCTCTCTGAGGAACCAGCTGCCAGTTTGGGAGGCAGAGCCTTCAGTTATCAGGCCCCTCTCTGTGGAACCAGCTGCCAGTTTGGGAGGCAGAGCCTTCAGTTATCAGGCCCCTCATTGAGGAACCAGCTGCCAGTTTGGGAGGCAGAGCCTTCAGTTATCAGGCCCCTCTCTGTGGAACCAGCTGCCAGTTTGGGAGGCAGAGCCTTCGGTTATCAGGCCCCTCTCTGTGGAACCAGCTGCCAGTTTGGGAGGCAGAGCCTTCAGTTATCAGGCCCCTCTCTGTGGAACCAGCTGCCAGTTTGGGAGGCAGAGCCTTCAGTTATCAGGGCCCTCTCTGTGGAACCAGCTGCCAGTTTGGGAGGCAGAGCCTTCAGTTATCAGGCCCCTCTCTGAGGAACCAGCTGCCAATTTGGGAGGCAGAGCCTTCGGTTATCAGGCCCCTCTCTGTGGAACCAGCTTTCAGTTTGGGAGGCAGAGCCTTCGGTTATCAGGCCCCTCTCTGTGGAACCAGCTTTCAGTTTGGGAGGCAGAGCCTTCGGTTATCAGGCCCCTCTCTGTGGAACCAGCTGCCAGTTTGGGAGGCAGAGCCTTCAGTTATCAGGCCCCTCTCTGTGGAACCAGCTGCCAGTATAGGAGGCAGAGCCTTCAGTTATCAGGCCCCTCTCTGAGGAACGAGCTGCCAGTTTGGGAGGCAGAGCCTTCGGTTATCAGGCCCCTCTCTGTGGAACCAGCTGCCAGTTTGGGAGGCAGAGCCTTCAGTTATCAGGCCCCTCTCTGTGGAACCAGCTGCCAGTTTGGGAGGCAGAGCCTTCAGTTATCAGGCCCCTCTCTGAGGAACCAGCTGCCAGTTTGGGAGGCAGAGCCTTCAGTTATCAGACCCCTCTCTGTGGAACCAGCTGCCAGTTTGGGAGGCAGAGCCTTCAGTTATCAGGCCCCTCTCTGTGGAACCAGCTGCCAGTTTGGGAGGCAGAGCCTTCGGTTATCAGGCCCCTCTCTGTGGAACCAGCTGCCAGTTTGGGAGGCAGAGCCTTCGGTTATCAGGCCCCTCTCTGAGGAACCAGCTGCCAGTTTGGGAGGCAGAGCCTTCGGTTATCAGGCCCCTCTCTGTGGAACCAGCTGCCAGTTTGGGAGGCAGAGCCTTCAGTTATCAGGCCCCTCTCTGAGGAACCAGCTGCCAGTTTGGGAGGCAGAGCCTTCGGTTATCAGGCCCCTCTCTGTGGAACCAGCTGCCAGTTTGGGAGGCAGAGCCTTCGGTTATCAGGCCCCTCTCTGTGGAACCAGCTGCCAGTTTGGGAGGCAGAGCCTTCGGTTATCAGTTCCCTCTCTGTGGAACCAGCTTCCAGTTTGGGAGGCAGAGCCTTCAGTTATCAGGCCCCTCTCTGAGGAACCAGCTGCCAGTTTGGGAGGCAGAGCCTTCAGTTATCAGGCCCCTCATTGAGGAACCAGCTGCCAGTTTGGGAGGCAGGAGCCTTCAGTTATTAGGCCCCTCTCTGTGGAACCAGCTGCCAGTTTGGGAGAAAGAGCCTTCGGTTATCAGGCCCCTCTCTGTGGAACCAGCTGCCAGTTTGGGAGGCAGAGCCTTCAGTTATCAGGCCCCTGTCTGTGGAAAGAGCTGCCAGTTTGGGAGGCAGAGCCTTCGGTTATCAGGCCCCTCTCTGTGGAACCAGCTGCCAGTTTGGGAGGCAGAGCTTTCATTTATCAGGCCCCTCTCTGTGGAACCAGCTGCCAGTTTGGGAGGCAGAGCCTTCAGTTATCAGGCCCCTCTCTGTGGAACCAGCTGCCAGTTTGGGAGGCAGAGCCTTCAGTTATCAGGCCCCTCTCTATGGAACGAGCTGCCAGTTTGGGAAGCAGAGCCTTCAGTTATCAGGCCCCTCTCTGTGGAACCAGCTGCCAGTTTGGGAGGCAGAGCCTTCGGTTATCAGGCCCCTCTCTGAGGAACCAGCTGCCAGTTTGGGAGGCAGAGCCTTCAGTTATCAGGCCCCTCTCTGTGGAACCAGCTGCCAGTTTGGGAGGAAGAGCCTTCAGTTATCAGGCCCCTCTCTGTGGAACCAGCTGCCAGTTTGGGAAGCAGAGCCTTCAGTTATCAGGGCCCTCTCTGTGGAACCAGCTGCCAGTTTGGGAGGCAGAGCCTTCAGTTATCAGGCCCCTCTCTGTGGAACCAGCTGCCAGTTTGGGAGGCAGAGCCTTCGGTTATCAGGCCCCTCTCTGTGGAACCAGCTGCCAGTTTGGGAGGCAGAGCCTTCGGTTATCAGGCCCCTCTCTGAGGAACCAGCTGTCAGTTTGGGAGGCAGAGCCTTCGGTTATCAGGCCCCTCTCTGTGGAACCAGCTGTCAGTTTGGGAGGCAGAGCCTTCGGTTATCAGGCCCCTCTCTGTGGAACCAGCTGCCAGTTTGGGAGGCAGAGCCTTCGGTTATCAGGCCCCTCTCTTTTGAACCAGCTGTCAGTTTGGGAGGCAGAGCTTTCAGTTATCAGGCCCCTCTCTGTGGAACCAGCTGCCAGTTTGGGAGGCAGAGCCTTCAGTTATCAGGCCCCTCTCTGTGGAACCAGCTGCCAGTTTAGGAGGCAGAGCCTTCAGTTATCAGGCCCCTCTCTATGGAACGAGCTGCCAGTTTGGGAGGCAGAGCCTTCAGTTATCAGGCCCCTCTCTGTGGAACCAGCTGCCAGTTTGGGAGGCAGAGCCTTCGGTTATCAGGCCCCTCTCTGAGGAACCAGCTGCCAGTTTGGGAGGCAGAGCCTTCAGTTATCAGGCCCCTCTCTGTGGAACCAGCTGCCAGTTTGGGAGGCAGAGCCTTCAGTTATCAGGCCCCTCATTGAGGAACCAGCTGCCAGTTTGGGAGGCAGAGCCTTCAGTTATCAGGCCCCTCTCTGTGGAACCAGCTGCCAGTTTGGGAGGCAGAGCCTTCGGTTATCAGGCCCCTCTCTGTGGAACCAGCTGCCAGTTTGGGAGGCAGAGCCTTCAGTTATCAGGCCCCTCTCTGTGGAACCAGCTGCCAGTTTGGGAGGCAGAGCCTTCAGTTATCAGGGCCCTCTCTGTGGAACCAGCTGCCAGTTTGGGAGGCAGAGCCTTCAGTTATCAGGCCCCTCTCTGAGGAACCAGCTGCCAATTTGGGAGGCAGAGCCTTCGGTTATCAGGCCCCTCTCTGTGGAACCAGCTTTCAGTTTGGGAGGCAGAGCCTTCGGTTATCAGGCCCCTCTCTGTGGAACCAGCTTTCAGTTTGGGAGGCAGAGCCTTCGGTTATCAGGCCCCTCTCTGTGGAACCAGCTGCCAGTTTGGGAGGCAGAGCCTTCAGTTATCAGGCCCCTCTCTGTGGAACCAGCTGCCAGTATAGGAGGCAGAGCCTTCAGTTATCAGGCCCCTCTCTGAGGAACGAGCTGCCAGTTTGGGAGGCAGAGCCTTCGGTTATCAGGCCCCTCTCTGTGGAACCAGCTGCCAGTTTGGGAGGCAGAGCCTTCAGTTATCAGGCCCCTCTCTGTGGAACCAGCTGCCAGTTTGGGAGGCAGAGCCTTCAGTTATCAGGCCCCTCTCTGAGGAACCAGCTGCCAGTTTGGGAGGCAGAGCCTTCAGTTATCAGACCCCTCTCTGTGGAACCAGCTGCCAGTTTGGGAGGCAGAGCCTTCAGTTATCAGGCCCCTCTCTGTGGAACCAGCTGCCAGTTTGGGAGGCAGAGCCTTCGGTTATCAGGCCCCTCTCTGTGGAACCAGCTGCCAGTTTGGGAGGCAGAGCCTTCGGTTATCAGGCCCCTCTCTGAGGAACCAGCTGCCAGTTTGGGAGGCAGAGCCTTCGGTTATCAGGCCCCTCTCTGTGGAACCAGCTGCCAGTTTGGGAGGCAGAGCCTTCAGTTATCAGGCCCCTCTCTGAGGAACCAGCTGCCAGTTTGGGAGGCAGAGCCTTCGGTTATCAGGCCCCTCTCTGTGGAACCAGCTGCCAGTTTGGGAGGCAGAGCCTTCGGTTATCAGGCCCCTCTCTGTGGAACCAGCTGCCAGTTTGGGAGGCAGAGCCTTCGGTTATCAGTTCCCTCTCTGTGGAACCAGCTTCCAGTTTGGGAGGCAGAGCCTTCAGTTATCAGGCCCCTCTCTGAGGAACCAGCTGCCAGTTTGGGAGGCAGAGCCTTCAGTTATCAGGCCCCTCATTGAGGAACCAGCTGCCAGTTTGGGAGGCAGGAGCCTTCAGTTATTAGGCCCCTCTCTGTGGAACCAGCTGCCAGTTTGGGAGAAAGAGCCTTCGGTTATCAGGCCCCTCTCTGTGGAACCAGCTGCCAGTTTGGGAGGCAGAGCCTTCAGTTATCAGGCCCCTGTCTGTGGAAAGAGCTGCCAGTTTGGGAGGCAGAGCCTTCGGTTATCAGGCCCCTCTCTGTGGAACCAGCTGCCAGTTTGGGAGGCAGAGCCTTCGGTTATCAGGCCCCTCTCTGTGGAACCAGCTGCCAGTTTGGAAGGCAGAGCCTTCGGTTATCAGGCCCCTCTCTGTGGAACCAGCTGCCAGTTTGGGAGGAAGAGCCTTCGGTTATCAGGCCCCTCTCTGTGGAACCAGCTGCCAGTTTGGGAGGCAGAGCCTTCGGTTATCAGGCCCCTCTCTGTGGAACCAGCTGTCAGTTTGGGAGGCAGAGCTTTCAGTTATCAGGCCCCTCTCTGTGGAACCAGCTGCCAGTTTGGGAGGCAGAGCCTTCAGTTATCAGGCCCCTCTCTGTGGAACCAGCTGCCAATTTGGGAGGCAGAGCCTTCAGTTATCAGGCCCCTCTCTGTGGAACCAGCTGCCAGTTTGGGAGGCAGAGCCTTCAGTTATCAGGCCCCTCATTGAGGAACCAGCTGCCAGTTTGGGAGGCAGAGCCTTCAGTTATCAGGCCCCTCATTGAGGAACCAGCTGCCAGTTTGGGAGGCAGAGCCTTCAGTTATCAGGCCCCTCTCTGTGGAACCAGCTGCCAGTTTGGGAGGCAGAGCCTTCGGTTATCAGGCCCCTCTCTGTGGAACCAGCTGCCAGTTTGGGAGGCAGAGCCTTCAGTTATCAGGCCCCTCTCTGTGGAACCAGCTGCCAGTTTGGGAGGCAGAGCCTTCAGTTATCAGGGCCCTCTCTGTGGAACCAGCTGCCAGTTTGGGAGGCAGAGCCTTCAGTTATCAGGCCCCTCTCTGTGGAACCAGCTGCCAGTTTGGGAGGCAGAGCCTTCAGTTATCAGGCCCCTCTCTGAGGAACCAGCTGCCAGTTTGGGAGGCAGAGCCTTCGGTTATCAGGCCCCTCTCTGTGGAACCAGCTTTCAGTTTGGGAGGCAGAGCCTTCGGTTATCAGGCCCCTCTCTGTGGAACCAGCTGCCAGTTTGGGAGGCAGAGCCTTCGGTTATCAGGCCCCTCTCTGTGGAACCAGCTGTCAGTTTGGGAGGCAGAGCTTTCAGTTATCAGGCCCCTCTCTGTGGAACCAGCTGCCAGTTTGGGAGGCAGAGCCTTCAGTTATCAGGCCCCTCTCTGTGGAACCAGCTGCCAGTATAGGAGGCAGAGCCTTCAGTTATCAGGCCCCTCTCTGAGGAACGAGCTGCCAGTTTGGGAGGCAGAGCCTTCGGTTATCAGGCCCCTCTCTGTGGAACCAGCTGCCAGTTTGGGAGGCAGAGCCTTCAGTTATCAGGCCCCTCTCTGTGGAACCAGCTGCCAGTTTGGGAGGCAGAGCCTTCAGTTATCAGGCCCCTCTCTGTGGAACCAGCTTCCAGTTTGGGAGGCAGAGCCTTCAGTTATCAGGCCCCTCTCTGTGGAACCAGCTTCCAGTTTGGGGGGCAGAGCCTTCAGTTATCAGGCCCCTCTCTGTGGAACCAGCTGCCAGTTTTGGAGTTAGAGCTTTCAGTTATCAGGCCCCTCATTGAGGAACCAGCTGCCAGTTTGGGAGGCAGAGCCTTCAGTTATCAGGCCCCTCTCTGTGGAACCAGCTGCCAGTTTAGGAGGCAGAGCCTTCAGTTATCAAGCCCCTCTCTATGGAACGAGCTGCCAGTTTGGGAGGCAGAGCCTTCAGTTATCAGGCCCCTCTCTGTGGAACCAGCTGCCAGTTTGGGAGGCAGAGCCTTCGGTTATCAGGCCCCTCTCTGAGGAACCAGCTGCCAGTTTGGGAGGCAGAGCCTTCAGTTATCAGGCCCCTCTCTGTGGAACCAGCTGCCAGTTTGGGAGGCAGAGCCTTCAGTTATCAGGCCCCTCTCTGTGCAACCAGCTGCCAGTTTGGGAGGAAGAGCCTTCAGTTATCAGGCCCCTCTCTGTGGAACCAGCTGCCAGTTTGGGAAGCAGAGCCTTCAGTTATCAGGGCCCTCTCTGTGGAACCAGCTGCCAGTTTGGGAGGCAGAGCCTTCAGTTATCAGGCCCCTCTCTGAGGAACGAGCTGCCAAATTGGGAGGCAGAGCCTTCAGTTATCAGGCCCCTCTCTGTGGAACCAGCTGCCAGTTTGGGAGGCAGAGCCTTCGGTTATCAGGCCCCTCTCTGTGGAACCAGCTGCCAGTTTGGGAGGCAGAGCCTTCGGTTATCAGGCCCCTCTCTGTGGAACCAGCTGCCAGTTTGGGAGGCAGAGCTTTCATTTATCAGGCCCCTCTCTGTGGAACCAGCTGCCAGTTTGGGAGGCAGAGCCTTCAGTTATCAGGCCCCTCTCTGTGGAACCAGCTGCCAGTTTGGGAGGCAGAGCCTTCAGTTATCAGGCCCCTCTCTATGGAACGAGCTGCCAGTTTGGGAAGCAGAGCCTTCAGTTATCAGGCCCCTCTCTGTGGAACCAGCTGCCAGTTTGGGAGGCAGAGCCTTCGGTTATCAGGCCCCTCTCTGAGGAACCAGCTGCCAGTTTGGGAGGCAGAGCCTTCAGTTATCAGGCCCCTCTCTGTGGAACCAGCTGCCAGTTTGGGAGGAAGAGCCTTCAGTTATCAGGCCCCTCTCTGTGGAACCAGCTGCCAGTTTGGGAAGCAGAGCCTTCAGTTATCAGGGCCCTCTCTGTGGAACCAGCTGCCAGTTTGGGAGGCAGAGCCTTCAGTTATCAGGCCCCTCTCTGTGGAACCAGCTGCCAGTTTGGGAGGCAGAGCCTTCGGTTATCAGGCCCCTCTCTGTGGAACCAGCTGCCAGTTTGGGAGGCAGAGCCTTCGGTTATCAGGCCCCTCTCTGAGGAACCAGCTGTCAGTTTGGGAGGCAGAGCCTTCGGTTATCAGGCCCCTCTCTGTGGAACCAGCTGTCAGTTTGGGAGGCAGAGCCTTCGGTTATCAGGCCCCTCTCTGTGGAACCAGCTGCCAGTTTGGGAGGCAGAGCCTTCGGTTATCAGGCCCCTCTCTTTTGAACCAGCTGTCAGTTTGGGAGGCAGAGCTTTCAGTTATCAGGCCCCTCTCTGTGGAACCAGCTGCCAGTTTGGGAGGCAGAGCCTTCAGTTATCAGGCCCCTCTCTGTGGAACCAGCTGCCAGTTTAGGAGGCAGAGCCTTCAGTTATCAGGCCCCTCTCTATGGAACGAGCTGCCAGTTTGGGAGGCAGAGCCTTCAGTTATCAGGCCCCTCTCTGTGGAACCAGCTGCCAGTTTGGGAGGCAGAGCCTTCGGTTATCAGGCCCCTCTCTGAGGAACCAGCTGCCAGTTTGGGAGGCAGAGCCTTCAGTTATCAGGCCCCTCTCTGTGGAACCAGCTGCCAGTTTGGGAGGCAGAGCCTTCAGTTATCAGGCCCCTCATTGAGGAACCAGCTGCCAGTTTGGGAGGCAGAGCCTTCAGTTATCAGGCCCCTCTCTGTGGAACCAGCTGCCAGTTTGGGAGGCAGAGCCTTCGGTTATCAGGCCCCTCTCTGTGGAACCAGCTGCCAGTTTGGGAGGCAGAGCCTTCAGTTATCAGGCCCCTCTCTGTGGAACCAGCTGCCAGTTTGGGAGGCAGAGCCTTCAGTTATCAGGGCCCTCTCTGTGGAACCAGCTGCCAGTTTGGGAGGCAGAGCCTTCAGTTATCAGGCCCCTCTCTGAGGAACCAGCTGCCAATTTGGGAGGCAGAGCCTTCGGTTATCAGGCCCCTCTCTGTGGAACCAGCTTTCAGTTTGGGAGGCAGAGCCTTCGGTTATCAGGCCCCTCTCTGTGGAACCAGCTTTCAGTTTGGGAGGCAGAGCCTTCGGTTATCAGGCCCCTCTCTGTGGAACCAGCTGCCAGTTTGGGAGGCAGAGCCTTCAGTTATCAGGCCCCTCTCTGTGGAACCAGCTGCCAGTATAGGAGGCAGAGCCTTCAGTTATCAGGCCCCTCTCTGAGGAACGAGCTGCCAGTTTGGGAGGCAGAGCCTTCGGTTATCAGGCCCCTCTCTGTGGAACCAGCTGCCAGTTTGGGAGGCAGAGCCTTCAGTTATCAGGCCCCTCTCTGTGGAACCAGCTGCCAGTTTGGGAGGCAGAGCCTTCAGTTATCAGGCCCCTCTCTGTGGAACCAGCTTCCAGTTTGGGAGGCAGAGCCTTCAGTTATCAGGCCCCTCTCTGTGGAACCAGCTTCCAGTTTGGGGGGCAGAGCCTTCAGTTATCAGGCCCCTCTCTGTGGAACCAGCTGCCAGTTTTGGAGTTAGAGCTTTCAGTTATCAGGCCCCTCATTGAGGAACCAGCTGCCAGTTTGGGAGGCAGGAGCCTTCAGTTATCAGGCCCCTCTCTGTGGAACCAGCTGCCAGTTTGAGAGTTAGAGCCTTCGGTTATCAGGCCCCTCTCTGTGGAACCAGCTGCCAGTTTGGGAAGCAGGAGCCTTCAGTTATCAGGCCCCTCTCTGTGGAACCAGCTGCCAGTTTGGGAGGCAGAGCCTTCAGTTATCAGGCCCCTCTCTGAGGAACCAGCTGCCAGTTTGGGAGGCAGAGCCTTCAGTTATCAGACCCCTCTCTGTGGAACCAGCTGCCAGTTTGGGAGGCAGAGCCTTCAGTTATCAGGCCCCTCTCTGTGGAACCAGCTGCCAGTTTGGAAGGCAGAGCCTTCGGTTATCAGGCCCCTCTCTGTGGAACCAGCTGCCAGTTTGGGAGGCAGAGCCTTCGGTTATCAGGCCCCTCTCTGAGGAACCAGCTGCCAGTTTGGGAGGCAGAGCCTTCGGTTATCAGGCCCCTCTCTGTGGAACCAGCTGCCAGTTTGGGAGGCAGAGCCTTCAGTTATCAGGCCCCTCTCTGAGGAACCAGCTGCCAGTCTGGGAGGCAGAGCCTTCGGTTATCAGGCCCCTCTCTGTGGAAACCAGCTGCCAGTTTGGGAGGCAGAGCCTTCGGTTATCAGGCCCCTCTCTGTGGAACCAGCTGCCAGTTTGGGAGGCAGAGCCTTCGGTTATCAGTTCCCTCTCTGTGGAACCAGCTTCCAGTTTGGGAGGCAGAGCCTTCAGTTATCAGGCCCCTCTCTGAGGAACCAGCTGCCAGTTTGGGAGGCAGAGCCTTCAGTTATCAGGCCCCTCATTGAGGAACCAGCTGCCAGTTTGGGAGGCAGGAGCCTTCAGTTATTAGGCCCCTCTCTGTGGAACCAGCTGCCAGTTTGGGAGAAAGAGCCTTCGGTTATCAGGCCCCTCTCTGTGGAACCAGCTGCCAGTTTGGGAGGCAGAGCCTTCAGTTATCAGGCCCCTGTCTGTGGAAAGAGCTGCCAGTTTGGGAGGCAGAGCCTTCGGTTATCAGGCCCCTCTCTGTGGAACCAGCTGCCAGTTTGGGAGGCAGAGCCTTCGGTTATCAGGCCCCTCTCTGTGGAACCAGCTGCCAGTTTGGAAGGCAGAGCCTTCGGTTATCAGGCCCCTCTCTGTGGAACCAGCTGCCAGTTTGGGAGGAAGAGCCTTCGGTTATCAGGCCCCTCTCTGTGGAACCAGCTGCCAGTTTGGGAGGCAGAGCCTTCGGTTATCAGGCCCCTCTCTGTGGAACCAGCTGTCAGTTTGGGAGGCAGAGCTTTCAGTTATCAGGCCCCTCTCTGTGGAACCAGCTAAAAGTTTGGGAG
The DNA here is from genome assembly GCF_027942865.1 of Odontesthes bonariensis. Classification (NCBI taxonomy): domain Eukaryota; kingdom Metazoa; phylum Chordata; class Actinopteri; order Atheriniformes; family Atherinopsidae; genus Odontesthes; species Odontesthes bonariensis. The sequence continues at coordinate 30,221,255 of NC_134529.1, read as the reverse complement.
GCAGAGCCTTCAGTTATCAGGCCCCTCTCTGTGGAACCAGCTGCCAATTTGGGAGGCAGAGCCTACAGTTATCAGGCCCCTCTCTGTGGAACCAGCTGCCAGTTTGGGAGGCAGAGCCTTCGGTTATCAGGCCCCTGTCTGAGGAACCAGCTGCCAGTTTGGGAGGCAGAGCCTTCAGTTATCAGGCCCCTCTCCGTGGAACCAGCTTCCAGTTTGGGAGGCAGAGCCTTCAGTTATTAGGCCCCTCATTAAGGAACCAGCTGCCAGTTTGGGAGGCAGAAGCCTTCAGTTATCAGGCCCCTCTCTGTGGAACCAGCTGCCAGTTTGGGAGGCAGAGCCTTCGGTTATCAGGCCCCTCTCTGTGCAACCAGCTGCCAGTTTGGGAGGAAGAGCCTTCAGTTATCAGGCCCCTCTCTGTGGAACCAGCTGCCAGTTTGGGAAGCAGAGCCTTCAGTTATCAGGGCCCTCTCTGTGGAACCAGCTGCCAGTTTGGGAGGCAGAGCCTTCAGTTATCAGGCCCCTCTCTGAGGAACGAGCTGCCAAATTGGGAGGCAGAGCCTTCAGTTATCAGGCCCCTCTCTGTGGAACCAGCTGCCAGTTTGGGTGGCAGAGCCTTCGGTTATCAGGCCCCTCTCTGTGGAACCAGCTGCCAGTTTGGGAGGCAGAGCCTTCGGTTATCAGGCCCCTCTCTGTGTAACCAGCTGTCAGTTTGGGAGGCAGAGCCTTCGGTTATCAGGCCCCTCTCTGTGGAACCAGCTGCCAGTTTGGGAAGCAGAGCCTTCGGTTATCAGGCCCCTCTCTGTGGAACCAGCTGCCAGTTTGGGAGGCAGAGCCTTCGGTTATCAGGCCCCTCTCTGTGGAACCAGCTGTCAGTTTGGGAGGCAGAGCTTTCATTTATCAGGCCCCTCTCTGTGGAACCAGCTGCCAGTTTGGGAGGCAGAAGCCTTCAGTTATCAGGCCCCTCTCTGAGGAACGAGCTGCCAAATTGGGAGGCAGAGCCTTCAGTTATCAGGCCCCTCTCTGTGGAACCAGCTGCCAGTTTGGGAGGCAGAGCCTTCGGTTATCAGGCCCCTCTCTGTGGAACCAGCTGCCAGTTTGGGAGGCAGAGCCTTCGGTTATCAGGCCCCTCTCTGTGGAACCAGCTGTCAGTTTGGGAGGCAGAGCCTTCGGTTATCAGGCCCCTCTCTGTGGAACCAGCTGCCAGTTTGGGAGGCAGAGCCTTCGGTTATCAGGCCCCTCTCTGTGGAACCAGCTGCCAGTTTGGGAGGCAGAGCCTTCGGTTATCAGGCCCCTCTCTTTTGAACCAGCTGTCAGTTTGGGAGGCAGAGCTTTCAGTTATCAGGCCCCTCTCTGTGGAACCAGCTGCCAGTTTGGGAGGCAGAGCCTTCAGTTATCAGGCCCCTCTCTGTGGAACCAGCTGCCAGTTTAGGAGGCAGAGCCTTCAGTTATCAGGCCCCTCTCTATGGAACGAGCTGCCAGTTTGGGAGGCAGAGCCTTCAGTTATCAGGCCCCTCTCTGTGGAACCAGCTGCCAGTTTGGGAGGCAGAGCCTTCGGTTATCAGGCCCCTCTCTGAGGAACCAGCTGCCAGTTTGGGAGGCAGAGCCTTCAGTTATCAGGCCCCTCTCTGTGGAACCAGCTGCCAGTTTGGGAGGCAGAGCCTTCAGTTATCAGGCCCCTCATTGAGGAACCAGCTGCCAGTTTGGGAGGCAGAGCCTTCAGTTATCAGGCCCCTCATTGAGGAACCAGCTGCCAGTTTGGGAGGCAGAGCCTTCAGTTATCAGGCCCCTCTCTGTGGAACCAGCTGCCAGTTTGGGAGGCAGAGCCTTCGGTTATCAGGCCCCTCTCTGTGGAACCAGCTGCCAGTTTGGGAGGCAGAGCCTTCAGTTATCAGGCCCCTCTCTGTGGAACCAGCTGCCAGTTTGGGAGGCAGAGCCTTCAGTTATCAGGGCCCTCTCTGTGGAACCAGCTGCCAGTTTGGGAGGCAGAGCCTTCAGTTATCAGGCCCCTCTCTGTGGAACCAGCTGCCAGTTTGGGAGGCAGAGCCTTCAGTTATCAGGCCCCTCTCTGAGGAACCAGCTGCCAGTTTGGGAGGCAGAGCCTTCGGTTATCAGGCCCCTCTCTGTGGAACCAGCTTTCAGTTTGGGAGGCAGAGCCTTCGGTTATCAGGCCCCTCTCTGTGGAACCAGCTGCCAGTTTGGGAGGCAGAGCCTTCGGTTATCAGGCCCCTCTCTGTGGAACCAGCTGTCAGTTTGGGAGGCAGAGCTTTCAGTTATCAGGCCCCTCTCTGTGGAACCAGCTGCCAGTTTGGGAGGCAGAGCCTTCAGTTATCAGGCCCCTCTCTGTGGAACCAGCTGCCAGTATAGGAGGCAGAGCCTTCAGTTGTCAGGCCCCTCTCTGAGGAACGAGCTGCCAGTTTGGGAGGCAGAGCCTTCGGTTATCAGGCCCCTCTCTGTGGAACCAGCTGCCAGTTTGGGAGGCAGAGCCTTCAGTTATCAGGCCCCTCTCTGTGGAACCAGCTGCCAGTTTGGGAGGCAGAGCCTTCAGTTATCAGGCCCCTCTCTGTGGAACCAGCTTCCAGTTTGGGAGGCAGAGCCTTCAGTTATCAGGCCCCTCTCTGTGGAACCAGCTTCCAGTTTGGGGGGCAGAGCCTTCAGTTATCAGGCCCCTCTCTGTGGAACCAGCTGCCAGTTTTGGAGTTAGAGCTTTCAGTTATCAGGCCCCTCATTGAGGAACCAGCTGCCAGTTTGGGAGGCAGGAGCCTTCAGTTATCAGGCCCCTCTCTGTGGAACCAGCTGCCAGTTTGGGAGTTAGAGCCTTCGGTTATCAGGCCCCTCTCTGTGGAACCAGCTGCCAGTTTGGGAAGCAGGAGCCTTCAGTTATCAGGCCCCTCTCTGTGGAACCAGCTGCCAGTTTGGGAGGCAGAGCCTTCAGTTATCAGGCCCCTCTCTGAGGAACCAGCTGCCAGTTTGGGAGGCAGAGCCTTCAGTTATCAGACCCCTCTCTGTGGAACCAGCTGCCAGTTTGGGAGGCAGAGCCTTCAGTTATCAGGCCCCTCTCTGTGGAACCAGTTGCCAGTTTGGGAGGCAGAGCCTTCGGTTATCAGGCCCCTCTCTGTGGAACCAGCTGCCAGTTTGGGAGGCAGAGCCTTCGGTTATCAGGCCCCTCTCTGAGGAACCAGCTGCCAGTTTGGGAGGCAGAGCCTTCGGTTATCAGGCCCCTCTCTGTGGAACCAGCTGCCAGTTTGGGAGGCAGAGCCTTCAGTTATCAGGCCCCTCTCTGAGGAACCAGCTGCCAGTTTGGGAGGCAGAGCCTTCGGTTATCAGGCCCCTCTCTGTGGAACCAGCTTTCAGTTTGGGAGGCAGAGCCTTCGGTTATCAGGCCCCTCTCTGTGGAACCAGCTGCCAGTTTGGGAGGCAGAGCCTTCGGTTATCAGTTCCCTCTCTGTGGAACCAGCTTCCAGTTTGGGAGGCAGAGCCTTCAGTTATCAGGCCCCTCTCTGAGGAACCAGCTGCCAGTTTGGGAGGCAGAGCCTTCAGTTATCAGGCCCCTCATTGAGGAACCAGCTGCCAGTTTGGGAGGCAGGAGCCTTCAGTTATTAGGCCCCTCTCTGTGGAACCAGCTGCCAGTTTGGGAGAAAGAGCCTTCGGTTATCAGGCCCCTCTCTTTGGAACCAGCTGCCAGTTTGGGAGGCAGAGCCTTCAGTTATCAGGCCCCTGTCTGTGGAAAGAGCTGCCAGTTTGGGAGGCAGAGCCTTCGGTTATCAGGCCCCTCTCTGTGGAACCAGCTGCCAGTTTGGGAGGCAGAGCCTTCGGTTATCAGGCCCCTCTCTGTGGAACCAGCTGCCAGTTTGGAAGGCAGAGCCTTCGGTTATCAGGCCCCTCTCTGTGGAACCAGCTGCCAGTTTCGAGGAAGAGCCTTCGGTTATCAGGCCCCTCTCTGTGGAACCAGCTGCCAGTTTGGGAGGCAGAGCCTTCGGTTATCAGGCCCCTCTCTGTGGAACCAGCTGTCAGTTTGGGAGGCAGAGCTTTCAGTTATCAGGCCCCTCTCTGTGGAACCAGCTGCCAGTTTGGGAGGCAGAGCCTTCAGTTATCAGGCCCCTCTCTGTGGAACCAGCTGCCAGTTTGGGAGGCAGAGCCTACAGTTATCAGGCCCCTCTCTGTGGAACCAGCTGCCAGTTTGGGAGGCAGAGCCTTCGGTTATCAGGCCCCTGTCTGAGGAACCAGCTGCCAGTTTGGGAGGCAGAGCCTTCAGTTATCAGGCCCCTCTCCGTGGAACCAGCTTCCAGTTTGGGAGGCAGAGCCTTCAGTTATTAGGCCCCTCATTAAGGAACCAGCTGCCAGTTTGGGAGGCAGAAGCCTTCAGTTATCAGGCCCCTCTCTGTGGAACCAGCTGCCAGTTTGGGAGGCAGAGCCTTCGGTTATCAGGCCCCTCTCTGTGCAACCAGCTGCCAGTTTGGGAGGAAGAGCCTTCAGTTATCAGGCCCCTCTCTGTGGAACCAGCTGCCAGTTTGGGAAGCAGAGCCTTCAGTTATCAGGGCCCTCTCTGTGGAACCAGCTGCCAGTTTGGGAGGCAGAGCCTTCAGTTATCAGGCCCCTCTCTGAGGAACGAGCTGCCAAATTGGGAGGCAGAGCCTTCAGTTATCAGGCCCCTCTCTGTGGAACCAGCTGCCAGTTTGGGAGGCAGAGCCTTCGGTTATCAGGCCCCTCTCTGTGGAACCAGCTGCCAGTTTGGGAGGCAGAGCCTTCGGTTATCAGGCCCCTCTCTGTGGAACCAGCTGTCAGTTTGGGAGGCAGAGCCTTCGGTTATCAGGCCCCTCTCTGTGGAACCAGCTGCCAGTTTGGGAAGCAGAGCCTTCGGTTATCAGGCCCCTCTCTGTGGAACCAGCTGCCAGTTTGGGAGGCAGAGCCTTCGGTTATCAGGCCCCTCTCTGTGGAACCAGCTGCCAGTTTGGGAGGCAGAGCCTTCGGTTATCAGGCCCCTGTCTGAGGAACCAGCTGCCAGTTTGGGAGGCAGAGCCTTCAGTTATCAGGCCCCTCTCCGTGGAACCAGCTTCCAGTTTGGGAGGCAGAGCCTTCAGTTATTAGGCCCCTCATTAAGGAACCAGCTGCCAGTTTGGGAGGCAGAGCCTTCGGTTATCAGGCCCCTCTCTGTGGAACCAGCTGCCAGTTTGGGAGGCAGAGCCTTCAGTTATCAGGCCCCTCTCTGTGGAACCAGCTGCCAGTTTGGGAGGCAGAGCCTTCAGTTATCAGGCCCCTCTCTGTGGAACCAGCTTCCAGTTTGGGAGGCAGAGCCTTCAGTTATCAGGCCCCTCTCTGTGGAACCAGCTTCCAGTTTGGGGGCAGAGCCTTCAGTTATCAGGCCCCTCTCTGTGGAACCAGCTGCCAGTTTTGGAGTTAGAGCTTTCAGTTATCAGGCCCCTCATTGAGGAACCAGCTGCCAGTTTGGGAGGCAGGAGCCTTCAGTTATCAGGCCCCTCTCTGTGGAACCAGCTGCCAGTTTGGGAGTTAGAGCCTTCGGTTATCAGGCCCCTCTCTGTGGAACCAGCTGCCAGTTTGGGAAGCAGGAGCCTTCAGTTATCAGGCCCCTCTCTGTGGAACCAGCTGCCAGTTTGGGAGGCAGAGCCTTCAGTTATCAGGCCCCTCTCTGAGGAACCAGCTGCCAGTTTGGGAGGCAGAGCCTTCAGTTATCAGACCCCTCTCTGTGGAACCAGCTGCCAGTTTGGGAGGCAGAGCCTTCAGTTATCAGGCCCCTCTCTGTGGAACCAGTTGCCAGTTTGGGAGGCAGAGCCTTCGGTTATCAGGCCCCTCTCTGTGGAACCAGCTGCCAGTTTGGGAGGCAGAGCCTTCGGTTATCAGGCCCCTCTCTGAGGAACCAGCTGCCAGTTTGGGAGGCAGAGCCTTCGGTTATCAGGCCCCTCTCTGTGGAACCAGCTGCCAGTTTGGGAGGCAGAGCCTTCAGTTATCAGGCCCCTCTCTGAGGAACCAGCTGCCAGTTTGGGAGGCAGAGCCTTCGGTTATCAGGCCCCTCTCTGTGGAACCAGCTTTCAGTTTGGGAGGCAGAGCCTTCGGTTATCAGGCCCCTCTCTGTGGAACCAGCTGCCAGTTTGGGAGGCAGAGCCTTCGGTTATCAGTTCCCTCTCTGTGGAACCAGCTTCCAGTTTGGGAGGCAGAGCCTTCAGTTATCAGGCCCCTCTCTGAGGAACCAGCTGCCAGTTTGGGAGGCAGAGCCTTCAGTTATCAGGCCCCTCATTGAGGAACCAGCTGCCAGTTTGGGAGGCAGGAGCCTTCAGTTATTAGGCCCCTCTCTGTGGAACCAGCTGCCAGTTTGGGAGAAAGAGCCTTCGGTTATCAGGCCCCTCTCTTTGGAACCAGCTGCCAGTTTGGGAGGCAGAGCCTTCAGTTATCAGGCCCCTGTCTGTGGAAAGAGCTGCCAGTTTGGGAGGCAGAGCCTTCGGTTATCAGGCCCCTCTCTGTGGAACCAGCTGCCAGTTTGGGAGGCAGAGCCTTCGGTTATCAGGCCCCTCTCTGTGGAACCAGCTGCCAGTTTGGAAGGCAGAGCCTTCGGTTATCAGGCCCCTCTCTGTGGAACCAGCTGCCAGTTTCGAGGAAGAGCCTTCGGTTATCAGGCCCCTCTCTGTGGAACCAGCTGCCAGTTTGGGAGGCAGAGCCTTCGGTTATCAGGCCCCTCTCTGTGGAACCAGCTGTCAGTTTGGGAGGCAGAGCTTTCAGTTATCAGGCCCCTCTCTGTGGAACCAGCTGCCAGTTTGGGAGGCAGAGCCTTCAGTTATCAGGCCCCTCTCTGTGGAACCAGCTGCCAGTTTGGGAGGCAGAGCCTACAGTTATCAGGCCCCTCTCTGTGGAACCAGCTGCCAGTTTGGGAGGCAGAGCCTTCGGTTATCAGGCCCCTGTCTGAGGAACCAGCTGCCAGTTTGGGAGGCAGAGCCTTCAGTTATCAGGCCCCTCTCCGTGGAACCAGCTTCCAGTTTGGGAGGCAGAGCCTTCAGTTATTAGGCCCCTCATTAAGGAACCAGCTGCCAGTTTGGGAGGCAGAAGCCTTCAGTTATCAGGCCCCTCTCTGTGGAACCAGCTGCCAGTTTGGGAGGCAGAGCCTTCGGTTATCAGGCCCCTCTCTGTGCAACCAGCTGCCAGTTTGGGAGGAAGAGCCTTCAGTTATCAGGCCCCTCTCTGTGGAACCAGCTGCCAGTTTGGGAAGCAGAGCCTTCAGTTATCAGGGCCCTCTCTGTGGAACCAGCTGCCAGTTTGGGAGGCAGAGCCTTCAGTTATCAGGCCCCTCTCTGAGGAACGAGCTGCCAAATTGGGAGGCAGAGCCTTCAGTTATCAGGCCCCTCTCTGTGGAACCAGCTGCCAGTTTGGGAGGCAGAGCCTTCGGTTATCAGGCCCCTCTCTGTGGAACCAGCTGCCAGTTTGGGAGGCAGAGCCTTCGGTTATCAGGCCCCTCTCTGTGGAACCAGCTGTCAGTTTGGGAGGCAGAGCCTTCGGTTATCAGGCCCCTCTCTGTGGAACCAGCTGCCAGTTTGGGAAGCAGAGCCTTCGGTTATCAGGCCCCTCTCTGTGGAACCAGCTGCCAGTTTGGGAGGCAGAGCCTTCGGTTATCAGGCCCCTCTCTGTGGAACCAGCTGCCAGTTTGGGAGGCAGAGCCTTCGGTTATCAGGCCCCTGTCTGAGGAACCAGCTGCCAGTTTGGGAGGCAGAGCCTTCAGTTATCAGGCCCCTCTCCGTGGAACCAGCTTCCAGTTTGGGAGGCAGAGCCTTCAGTTATTAGGCCCCTCATTAAGGAACCAGCTGCCAGTTTGGGAGGCAGAAGCCTTCAGTTATCAGGCCCCTCTCTGTGGAACCAGCTGCCAGTTTGGGAGGCAGAGCCTTCGGTTATCAGGCCCCTCTCTGTGCAACCAGCTGCCAGTTTGGGAGGAAGAGCCTTCAGTTATCAGGCCCCTCTCTGTGGAACCAGCTGCCAGTTTGGGAAGCAGAGCCTTCAGTTATCAGGGCCCTCTCTGTGGAACCAGCTGCCAGTTTGGGAGGCAGAGCCTTCAGTTATCAGGCCCCTCTCTGAGGAACGAGCTGCCAAATTGGGAGGCAGAGCCTTCAGTTATCAGGCCCCTCTCTGTGGAACCAGCTGCCAGTTTGGGAGGCAGAGCCTTCGGTTATCAGGCCCCTCTCTGTGGAACCAGCTGCCAGTTTGGGAGGCAGAGCCTTCGGTTATCAGGCCCCTCTCTGTGGAACCAGCTGCCAGTTTGGGAGTTAGAGCCTTCGGTTATCAGGCCCCTCTCTGTGGAACCAGCTGCCAGTTTGGGAAGCAGGAGCCTTCAGTTATCAGGCCCCTCTCTGTGGAACCAGCTGCCAGTTTGGGAGGCAGAGCCTTCAGTTATCAGGCCCCTCTCTGAGGAACCAGCTGCCAGTTTGGGAGGCAGAGCCTTCAGTTATCAGACCCCTCTCTGTGGAACCAGCTGCCAGTTTGGGAGGCAGAGCCTTCAGTTATCAGGCCCCTCTCTGTGGAACCAGCTGCCAGTTTGGGAGGCAGAGCCTTCGGTTATCAGGCCCCTCTCTGTGGAACCAGCTGCCAGTTTGGGAGGCAGAGCCTTCGGTTATCAGGCCCCTCTCTGAGGAACCAGCTGCCAGTTTGGGAGGCAGAGCCTTCGGTTATCAGGCCCCTCTCTGTGGAACCAGCTGCCAGTTTGGGAGGCAGAGCCTTCAGTTATCAGGCCCCTCTCTGAGGAACCAGCTGCCAGTTTGGGAGGCAGAGCCTTCGGTTATCAGGTCCCTCTCTGTGGAACCAGCTGCCAGTTTGGGAGGCAGAGCCTTCGGTTATCAGGCCCCTCTCTGTGGAACCAGCTGCCAGTTTGGGAGGCAGAGCCTTCGGTTATCAGTTCCCTCTCTGTGGAACCAGCTTCCAGTTTGGGAGGCAGAGCCTTCAGTTATCAGGCCCCTCTCTGAGGAACCAGCTGCCAGTTTGGGAGGCAGAGCCTTCAGTTATCAGGCCCCTCATTGAGGAACCAGCTGCCAGTTTGGGAGGCAGGAGCCTTCAGTTATTAGGCCCCTCTCTGTGGAACCAGCTGCCAGTTTGGGAGAAAGAGCCTTCGGTTATCAGGCCCCTCTCTGTGGAACCAGCTGCCAGTTTGGGAGGCAGAGCCTTCAGTTATTAGGCCCCTCATTAAGGAACCAGCTGCCAGATTGGGAGGCAGAAGCCTTCAGTTATCAGGCCCCTCTCTGTGGAACCAGCTGCCAGTTTGGGAGGCAGAGCCTTCGGTTATCAGGCCCCTCTCTGTGCAACCAGCTGCCAGTTTGGGAGGAAGAGCCTTCAGTTATCAGGCCCCTCTCTGTGGAACCAGCTGCCAGTTTGGGAAGCAGAGCCTTCAGTTATCAGGGCCCTCTCTGTGGAACCAGCTGCCAGTTTTGGAGGCAGAGCCTTCAGTTATCAGGCCCCTCTCTGAGGAACGAGCTGCCAAATTGGGAGGCAGAGCCTTCAGTTATCAGGCCCCTCTCTGTGGAACCAGCTGCCAGTTTGGGAGGCAGAGCCTTCGGTTATCAGGCCCCTCTCTGTGGAACCAGCTGCCAGTTTGGGAGGCAGAGCCTTCGGTTATCAGGCCCCTCTCTGTGGAACCAGCTGTCAGTTTGGGAGGCAGAGCCTTCGGTTATCAGGCCCCTCTCTGTGGAACCAGCTGCCAGTTTGGGAGGCAGAGCCTTCGGTTATCAGGCCCCTCTCTGTGGAACCAGCTGCCAGTTTGGGAGGCAGAGCCTTCGGTTATCAGGCCCCTCTCTGTGGAACCAGCTGTCAGTTTGGGAGGCAGAGCTTTCATTTATCAGGCCCCTCTCTGTGGAACCAGCTGCCAGTTTGGGAGGCAGAAGCCTTCAGTTATCAGGCCCCTCTCTGAGGAACGAGCTGCCAAATTGGGAGGCAGAGCCTTCAGTTATCAGGCCCCTCTCTGTGGAACCAGCTGCCAGTTTGGGAGGCAGAGCCTTCGGTTATCAGGCCCCTCTCTGTGGAACCAGCTGCCAGTTTGGGAGGCAGAGCCTTCGGTTATCAGGCCCCTCTCTGTGGAACCAGCTGTCAGTTTGGGAGGCAGAGCCTTCGGTTATCAGGCCCCTCTCTGTGGAACCAGCTGCCAGTTTGGGAGGCAGAGCCTTCGGTTATCAGGCCCCTCTCTGTGGAACCAGCTGCCAGTTTGGGAGGCAGAGCCTTCGGTTATCAGGCCCCTCTCTTTTGAACCAGCTGTCAGTTTGGGAGGCAGAGCTTTCAGTTATCAGGCCCCTCTCTGTGGAACCAGCTGCCAGTTTGGGAGGCAGAGCCTTCAGTTATCAGGCCCCTCTCTGTGGAACCAGCTGCCAGTTTAGGAGGCAGAGCCTTCAGTTATCAGGCCCCTCTCTATGGAACGAGCTGCCAGTTTGGGAGGCAGAGCCTTCAGTTATCAGGCCCCTCTCTGTGGAACCAGCTGCCAGTTTGGGAGGCAGAGCCTTCGGTTATCAGGCCCCTCTCTGAGGAACCAGCTGCCAGTTTGGGAGGCAGAGCCTTCAGTTATCAGGCCCCTCTCTGTGGAACCAGCTGCCAGTTTGGGAGGCAGAGCCTTCAGTTATCAGGCCCCTCATTGAGGAACCAGCTGCCAGTTTGGGAGGCAGAGCCTTCAGTTATCAGGCCCCTCTCTGTGGAACCAGCTGCCAGTTTGGGAGGCAGAGCCTTCGGTTATCAGGCCCCTCTCTGTGGAACCAGCTGCCAGTTTGGGAGGCAGAGCCTTCAGTTATCAGGCCCCTCTCTGTGGAACCAGCTGCCAGTTTGGGAGGCAGAGCCTTCAGTTATCAGGGCCCTCTCTGTGGAACCAGCTGCCAGTTTGGGAGGCAGAGCCTTCAGTTATCAGGCCCCTCTCTGTGGAACCAGCTGCCAGTTTGGGAGGCAGAGCCTTCAGTTATCAGGCCCCTCTCTGAGGAACCAGCTGCCAGTTTGGGAGGCAGAGCCTTCAGTTATCAGGCCCCTCTCTGAGGAACCAGCTGCCAGTTTGGGAGGCAGAGCCTTCGGTTATCAGGCCCCTCTCTGTGGAACCAGCTTTCAGTTTGGGAGGCAGAGCCTTCGGTTATCAGGCCCCTCTCTGTGGAACCAGCTGCCAGTTTGGGAGGCAGAGCCTTCGGTTATCAGGCCCCTCTCTGTGGAACCAGCTGTTAGTTTGGGAGGCAGAGCTTTCAGTTATAAGGCCCCTCTCTGTGGAACCAGCTGCCAGTTTGGGAGGCAGAGCCTTCAGTTATCAGGCCCCTCTCTGTGGAACCAGCTGCCAGTATAGGAGGCAGAGCCTTCAGTTATCAGGCCCCTCTCTGAGGAACGAGCTGCCAGTTTGGGAGGCAGAGCCTTTAGTTATCAGGCCCCTCTCTGTGGAACCAGCTGCCAGTTTGGGAGGCAGAGCCTTCAGTTATCAGGCCCCTCTCTGTGGAACCAGCTTCCAGTTTGGGAGGCAGAGCCTTCAGTTATCAGGCCCCTCTCTGTGGAGCCAGCTGCCAGTTTTGGAGTTAGAGCTTTCAGTTATCAGGCCCCTCATTGAGGAACCAGCTGCCAGTTTGGGAGGCAGGAGCCTTCAGTTATCAGGCCCCTCTCTGTGGAACCAGCTGCCAGTTTGGGAGTTAGAGCCTTCGGTTATCAGGCCCCTCTCTGTGGAACCAGCTGCCAGTTTGAGAAGCAGGAGCCTTCAGTTATCAGGCCCCTCTCTGTGGAACCAGCTGCCAGTTTGGGAGGCAGAGCCTTCAGTTATCAGACCCCTCTCTTTGGAACCAGCTGCCAGTTTGGGAGGCAGAGCCTTCAGTTATCAGGCCCCTCTCTATGGAACCAGCTGCCAGTTTGGGAGGCAGAGCCTTCGGTTATCAGGCCCCTCTCTGTGGAACCAGCTGCCAGTTTGGGAGGCAGAGCCTTCAGTTATCAGGCCCCTCTCTGTGGAACCAGCTGCCAGTTTGGGAGGCAGAGCCTTCAGTTATCAGGCCCCTCTCTGTGGAACCAGCTGCCAGTTTGGGAGGCAGAGCCTTCGGTTATCAGGCCCCTCTCTGTGGAACCAGCTGCCAGTTTGGGAGGCAGGAGCCTTCAGTTATCAGGCCCCTCTCTGTGGAACCAGCTGCCAGTTTGGGAGAAAGAGCCTTCGGTTATCAGGCCCCTCTCTGTGGAACCAGCTGCCAGTTTGGGAGGCAGAGCCTTCAGTTATCAGGCCCCTCTCTGTGGAACCAGCTGCCAGTTTGGGAGGCAGAGCCTTCAGTTATCAGGGCCCTCTCTGTGGAACCAGCTGCCAGTTTGGGAGGCAGAGCCTTCAGTTATCAGGCCCCTCTCTGTGGAACCAGCTGCCAGTTTGGGAGCAAGAGCCTTCAGTTATCAGGCCCCTCTCTGAGGAACCAGCTGCCAGTTTGGGAGGCAGAGCCTTCAGTTATCAGGCCCCTCTCTGAGGAACGAGCTGCCAAATTGGGAGGCAGAGCCTTCGGTTATCAGGCCTCTCTCTGTGGAACCAGCTTTCAGTTTGGGAGGCACAGCCTTCGGTTATCAGGCCCCTCTCTGTGGAACCAGCTGCCAGTTTGGGAGGCAGAGCCTTCGGTTATCAGGCCCCTCTCTGTGGAACCAGCTGTTAGTTTGGGAGGCAGAGCTTTGAGTTATCAGGCCACTCTCTGTGGAACCAGCTGCCAGTTTGGGAGGCAGAGCCTTCAGTTATCAGGCCCCTCTCTGTGGAACCAGCTGCCAGTATAGGAGGCAGAGCCTTCAGTTATCAGGCCCCTCTCTGAGGAACGAGCTGCCAGTTTGGGAGGCAGAGCCTTTAGTTATCAGGCCCCTCTCTGTGGAACCAGCTGCCAGTTTGGGAGGCAGAGCCTTCAGTTATCAGGCCCCTCTCTGTGGAACCAGCTGCCAGTTTTGGAGTTAGAGCTTTCAGTTATCAGGCCCCTCATTGAGGAACCAGCTGCCAGTTTGGGAGGCAGGAGCCTTCAGTTATCAGGCCCCTCTCTGTGGAACCAGCTGCCAGTTTGGGAGTTAGAGCCTTCGGTTATCAGGCCCCTCTCTGTGGAACCAGCTGCCAGTTTGAGAAGCAGGAGCCTTCAGTTATCAGGCCCCTCTCTGTGGAACCAGCTGCCAGTTTGGGAGGCAGAGCCTTCAGTTATCAGACCCCTCTCTGTGTAACCAGCTGCCAGTTTGGGAGGCAGAGCCTTCAGTTATCAGGCCCCTCTCTATGGAACCAGCTGCCAGTTTGGGAGGCAGAGCCTTCGGTTATCAGGCCCCTCTCTGTGGAACCAGCTGCCAGTTTGGGAGGCAGAGCCTTCAGTTATCAGGCCCCTCTCTGTGGAACCAGCTGCCAGTTTGGGAGGCAGAGCCTTCAGTTATCAGGCCCCTCTCTGTGGAACCAGCTGCCAGTTATGGAGGCAGGAGCCTTCAGTTATCAGGCCCCTCTCTGTGGAACCAGCTGCCAGTTTGGGAGAAAGAGCCTTCAGTTATCAGGCCCCTCTCTGTGGAACCAGCTGCCAGTTTGGGAGGCAGAGCCTTCGGTTATCAGGCCCCTCTCTGTGGAACCAGCTGCCAGTTTGGGAGGCAGAGCCTTCGGTTATCAGGCCCCTCTCTGTGGAACCAGCTGTCAGTTTGGGAGGCAGAGCTTTCATTTATCAGGCCCCTCTCTGTGGAACCAGCTGCCAGTTTGGGAGGCAGAAGCCTTCAGTTATCAGGCCCCTCTCTGAGGAACGAGCTGCCAAATTGGGAGGCAGAGCCTTCAGTTATCAGGCCCCTCTCTGTGGAACCAGCTGCCAGTTTGGGAGGCAGAGCCTTCGGTTATCAGGCCCCTCTCTGTGGAACCAGCTGCCAGTTTGGGAGGCAGAGCCTTCGGTTATCAGGCCCCTCTCTGTGGAACCAGCTGTCAGTTTGGGAGGCAGAGCCTTCGGTTATCAGGCCCCTCTCTGTGGAACCAGCTGCCAGTTTGGGAGGCAGAGCCTTCGGTTATCAGGCCCCTCTCTGTGGAACCAGCTGCCAGTTTGGGAGGCAGAGCCTTCGGTTATCAGGCCCCTCTCTTTTGAACCAGCTGTCAGTTTGGGAGGCAGAGCTTTCAGTTATCAGGCCCCTCTCTGTGGAACCAGCTGCCAGTTTGGGAGGCAGAGCCTTCAGTTATCAGGCCCCTCTCTGTGGAACCAGCTGCCAGTTTAGGAGGCAGAGCCTTCAGTTATCAGGCCCCTCTCTATGGAACGAGCTGCCAGTTTGGGAGGCAGAGCCTTCAGTTATCAGGCCCCTCTCTGTGGAACCAGCTGCCAGTTTGGGAGGCAGAGCCTTCGGTTATCAGGCCCCTCTCTGAGGAACCAGCTGCCAGTTTGGGAGGCAGAGCCTTCAGTTATCAGGCCCCTCTCTGTGGAACCAGCTGCCAGTTTGGGAGGCAGAGCCTTCAGTTATCAGGCCCCTCATTGAGGAACCAGCTGCCAGTTTGGGAGGCAGAGCCTTCAGTTATCAGGCCCCTCTCTGTGGAACCAGCTGCCAGTTTGGGAGGCAGAGCCTTCGGTTATCAGGCCCCTCTCTGTGGAACCAGCTGCCAGTTTGGGAGGCAGAGCCTTCAGTTATCAGGCCCCTCTCTGTGGAACCAGCTGCCAGTTTGGGAGGCAGAGCCTTCAGTTATCAGGGCCCTCTCTGTGGAACCAGCTGCCAGTTTGGGAGGCAGAGCCTTCAGTTATCAGGCCCCTCTCTGTGGAACCAGCTGCCAGTTTGGGAGGCAGAGCCTTCAGTTATCAGGCCCCTCTCTGAGGAACCAGCTGCCAGTTTGGGAGGCAGAGCCTTCAGTTATCAGGCCCCTCTCTGAGGAACCAGCTGCCAGTTTGGGAGGCAGAGCCTTCGGTTATCAGGCCCCTCTCTGTGGAACCAGCTTTCAGTTTGGGAGGCAGAGCCTTCGGTTATCAGGCCCCTCTCTGTGGAACCAGCTGCCAGTTTGGGAGGCAGAGCCTTCGGTTATCAGGCCCCTCTCTGTGGAACCAGCTGTTAGTTTGGGAGGCAGAGCTTTCAGTTATAAGGCCCCTCTCTGTGGAACCAGCTGCCAGTTTGGGAGGCAGAGCCTTCAGTTATCAGGCCCCTCTCTGTGGAACCAGCTGCCAGTATAGGAGGCAGAGCCTTCAGTTATCAGGCCCCTCTCTGAGGAACGAGCTGCCAGTTTGGGAGGCAGAGCCTTTAGTTATCAGGCCCCTCTCTGTGGAACCAGCTGCCAGTTTGGGAGGCAGAGCCTTCAGTTATCAGGCCCCTCTCTCTGGAACCAGCTTCCAGTTTGGGAGGCAGAGCCTTCAGTTATCAGGCCCCTCTCTGTGGAGCCAGCTGCCAGTTTTGGAGTTAGAGCTTTCAGTTATCAGGCCCCTCATTGAGGAACCAGCTGCCAGTTTGGGAGGCAGGAGCCTTCAGTTATCAGGCCCCTCTCTGTGGAACCAGCTGCCAGTTTGGGAGTTAGAGCCTTCGGTTATCAGGCCCCTCTCTGTGGAACCAGCTGCCAGTTTGAGAAGCAGGAGCCTTCAGTTATCAGGCCCCTCTCTGTGGAACCAGCTGCCAGTTTGGGAGGCAGAGCCTTCAGTTATCAGACCCCTCTCTGTGGAACCAGCTGCCAGTTTGGGAGGCAGAGCCTTCAGTTATCAGGCCCCTCTCTATGGAACCAGCTGCCAGTTTGGGAGGCAGAGCCTTCGGTTATCAGGCCCCTCTCTGTGGAACCAGCTGCCAGTTTGGGAGGCAGAGCCTTCAGTTATCAGGCCCCTCTCTGTGGAACCAGCTGCCAGTTTGGGAGGCAGAGCCTTCAGTTATCAGGCCCCTCTCTGTGGAACCAGCTGCCAGTTTGGGAGGCAGAGCCTTCGGTTATCAGGCCCCTCTCTGTGGAACCAGCTGCCAGTTTGGGAGGCAGGAGCCTTCAGTTATCAGGCCCCTCTCTGTGGAACCAGCTGCCAGTTTGGGAGAAAGAGCCTTCGGTTATCAGGCCCCTCTCTGTGGAACCAGCTGCCAGTTTGGGAGGCAGAGCCTTCAGTTATCAGGCCCCTCTCTGTGGAACCAGCTGCCAGTTTGGGAGGCAGAGCCTTCAGTTATCAGGGCCCTCTCTGTGGAACCAGCTGCCAGTTTGGGAGGCAGAGCCTTCAGTTATCAGGCCCCTCTCTGTGGAACCAGCTGCCAGTTTGGGAGCAAGAGCCTTCAGTTATCAGGCCCCTCTCTGAGGAACCAGCTGCCAGTTTGGGAGGCAGAGCCTTCAGTTATCAGGCCCCTCTCTGAGGAACGAGCTGCAAAATTGGGAGGCAGAGCCTTCGGTTATCAGGCCTCTCTCTGTGGAACCAGCTTTCAGTTTGGGAGGCACAGCCTTCGGTTATCAGGCCCCTCTCTGTGGAACCAGCTGCCAGTTTGGGAGGCAGAGCCTTCGGTTATCAGGCCCCTCTCTGTGGAACCAGCTGTTAGTTTGGGAGGCAGAGCTTTGAGTTATCAGGCCACTCTCTGTGGAACCAGCTGCCAGTTTGGGAGGCAGAGCCTTCAGTTATCAGGCCCCTCTCTGTGGAACCAGCTGCCAGTATAGGAGGCAGAGCCTTCAGTTATCAGGCCCCTCTCTGAGGAACGAGCTGCCAGTTTGGGAGGCAGAGCCTTTAGTTATCAGGCCCCTCTCTGTGGAACCAGCTGCCAGTTTGGGAGGCAGAGCCTTCAGTTATCAGGCCCCTATCTGTGGAACCAGCTGCCAGTTTTGGAGTTAGAGCTTTCAGTTATCAGGCCCCTCATTGAGGAACCAGCTGCCAGTTTGGGAGGCAGGAGCCTTCAGTTATCAGGCCCCTCTCTGTGGAACCAGCTGCCAGTTTGGGAGTTAGAGCCTTCGGTTATCAGGCCCCTCTCTGTGGAACCAGCTGCCAGTTTGAGAAGCAGGAGCCTTCAGTTATCAGGCCCCTCTTTGTGGAACCAGCTGCCAGTTTGGGAGGCAGAGCCTTCAGTTATCAGACCCCTCTCTGTGTAACCAGCTGCCAGTTTGGGAGGCAGAGCCTTCAGTTATCAGGCCCCTCTCTATGGAACCAGCTGCCAGTTTGGGAGGCAGAGCCTTCGGTTATCAGGCCCCTCTCTGTGGAACCAGCTGCCAGTTTGGGAGGCAGAGCCTTCAGTTATCAGGCCCCTCTCTGTGGAACCAGCTGCCAGTTTGGGAGGCAGAGCCTTCAGTTATCAGGCCCCTCTCTGTGGAACCAGCTGCCAGTTATGGAGGCAGGAGCCTTCAGTTATCAGGCCCCTCTCTGTGGAACCAGCTGCCAGTTTGGGAGAAAGAGCCTTCAGTTATCAGGCCCCTCTCTGTGGAACCAGCTGCCAGTTTGGGAGGCAGAGCCTTCAGTTATCAGGGCCCTCTCTGTGGAACCAGCTGCCAGTTTGGGAGGCAGAGCCTTCAGTTATCAGGCCCCTCTCTGTGGAACCAGCTGCCAGTTTGGGAGCAAGAGCCTTCAGTTATCAGGCCCCTCTCTGAGGAACCAGCTGCCAGTTTGGGAGGCAGAGCCTTCAGTTATCAGGCCCCTCTCTGAGGAACGAGCTGCCAAATTGGGAGGCAGAGCCTTCGGTTATCAGGCCTCTCTCTGTGGAACCAGCTTTCAGTTTGGGAGGCACAGCCTTCGGTTATCAGGCCCCTCTCTGTGGAACCAGCTGCCAGTTTGGGAGGCAGAGCCTTCGGTTATCAGGCCCCTCTCTGTGGAACCAGCTGTTAGTTTGGGAGGCAGAGCTTTCAGTTATCAGGCCCCTCTCTGTGGAACCAGCTGCCAGTTTGGGAGGCAGAGCCTTCAGTTATCAGGCCCCTCTCTGTGGAACCAGCTGCCAGTATAGGAGGCAGAGCCTTCAGTTATCAGGCCCCTCTCTGAGGAACGAGCTGCCAGTTTGGGAGGCAGAGCCTTTAGTTATCAGGCCCCTCTCTGTGGAACCAGCTGCCAGTTTGGGAGGCAGAGCCTTCAGTTATCAGGCCCCTCTCTGTGGAACCAGCTGCCAGTTTTGGAGTTAGAGCTTTCAGTTATCAGGCCCCTCATTGAGGAACCAGCTGCCAGTTTGGGAGGCAGGAGCCTTCAGTTATCAGGCCCCTCTCTGTGGAACCAGCTGCCAGTTTGGGAGTTAGAGCCTTCGGTTATCAGGCCCCTCTCTGTGGAACCAGCTGCCAGTTTGAGAAGCAGGAGCCTTCAGTTATCAGGCCCCTCTCTGTGGAACCAGCTGCCAGTTTGGGAGGCAGAGCCTTCAGTTATCAGACCCCTCTCTGTGTAACCAGCTGCCAGTTTGGGAGGCAGAGCCTTCAGTTATCAGGCCCCTCTCTATGGAACCAGCTGCCAGTTTGGGAGGCAGAGCCTTCGGTTATCAGGCCCCTCTCTGTGGAACCAGCTGCCAGTTTGGGAGGCAGAGCCTTCAGTTATCAGGCCCCTCTCTGTGGAACCAGCTGCCAGTTTGGGAGGCAGAGCCTTCAGTTATCAGGCCCCTCTCTGTGGAACCAGCTGCCAGTTATGGAGGCAGGAGCCTTCAGTTATCAGGCCCCTCTCTGTGGAACCAGCTGCCAGTTTGGGAGAAAGAGCCTTCAGTTATCAGGCCCCTCTCTGTGGAACCAGCTGCCAGTTTGGGAGGCAGAGCCTTCAGTTATCAGGGCCCTCTCTGTGGAACCAGCTGCCAGTTTGGGAGGCAGAGCCTTCAGTTATCAGGCCCCTCTCTGTGGAACCAGCTGCCAGTTTGGGAGCAAGAGCCTTCAGTTATCAGGCCCCTCTCTGAGGAACCAGCTGCCAGTTTGGGAGGCAGAGCCTTCAGTTATCAGGCCCCTCTCTGAGGAACGAGCTGCCAAATTGGGAGGCAGAGCCTTCGGTTATCAGGCCTCTCTCTGTGGAACCAGCTTTCAGTTTGGGAGGCACAGCCTTCGGTTATCAGGCCCCTCTCTGTGGAACCAGCTGCCAGTTTGGGAGGCAGAGCCTTCGGTTATCAGGCCCCTCTCTGTGGAACCAGCTGTTAGTTTGGGAGGCAGAGCTTTCAGTTATCAGGCCCCTCTCTGTGGAACCAGCTGCCAGTTTGGGAGGCAGAGCCTTCAGTTATCAGGCCCCTCTCTGTGGAACCAGCTGCCAGTATAGGAGGCAGAGCCTTCAGTTATCAGGCCCCTCTCTGAGGAACGAGCTGCCAGTTTGGGAGGCAGAGCCTTTAGTTATCAGGCCCCTCTCTGTGGAACCAGCTGCCAGTTTGGGAGGCAGAGCCTTCAGTTATCAGGCCCCTCTCTGTGGAACCAGCTTCCAGTTTGGGAGGCAGAGCCTTCAGTTATCAGGCCCCTCTCTGTGGAACCAGCTGCCAGTTTGGGAGGCAGAGCCTTCAGTTATCAGGCCCCTCTCTGTGGAGCCAGCTGCCAGTTTTGGAGTTAGAGCTTTCAGTTATCAGGCCCCTCATTGAGGAACCAGCTGCCAGTTTGGGAGGCAGGAGCCTTCAGTTATCAGGCCCCTCTCTGTGGAACCAGCTGCCAGTTTGGGAGTTAGAGCCTTCGGTTATCAGGCCCCTCTCTGTGGAACCAGCTGCCAGTTTGAGAAGCAGGAGCCTTCAGTTATCAGGCCCCTCTCTGTGGAACCAGCTGCCAGTTTGGGAGGCAGAGCCTTCAGTTATCAGACCCCTCTCTGTGGAACCAGC
Source organism: Odontesthes bonariensis (assembly GCF_027942865.1). Classification (NCBI taxonomy): domain Eukaryota; kingdom Metazoa; phylum Chordata; class Actinopteri; order Atheriniformes; family Atherinopsidae; genus Odontesthes; species Odontesthes bonariensis. The sequence goes on along the minus strand of NC_134529.1, from coordinate 30,201,659 downwards.
TGCCAGTTTGGGAGGCAGAGCCTTCAGTTATCTGGCCCCTCTCTATGGAACCAGCTGCCAGTTTGGGAGGCAGAGCCTTCGGTTATCAGGCCCCTCTCTGTGGAACCAGCTGCCAGTTTGGGAGGCAGAGCCTTCAGTTATCAGGCCCCTCTCTGTGGAACCAGCTGCCAGTTTGGGAGGCAGAGCCTTCAGTTATCAGGCCCCTCTCTGTGGAACCAGCTGCCAGTTTGGGAGGCAGAGCCTTCGGTTATCAGGCCCCTCTCTGTGGAACCAGCTGCCAGTTTGGGAGGCAGGAGCCTTCAGTTATCAGGCCTCTCTCTGTGGAACCAGCTTTCAGTTTGGGAGGCACAGCCTTCGGTTATCAGGCCCCTCTCTGTGGAACCAGCTGCCAGTTTGGGAGGCAGAGCCTTCGGTTATCAGGCCCCTCTCTGTGGAACCAGCTGTTAGTTTGGGAGGCAGAGCTTTCAGTTATCAGGCCCCTCTCTGTGGAACCAGCTGCCAGTTTGGGAGGCAGAGCCTTCAGTTATCAGGCCCCTCTCTGTGGAACCAGCTGCCAGTATAGGAGGCAGAGCCTTCAGTTATCAGGCCCCTCTCTGAGGAACGAGCTGCCAGTTTGGGAGGCAGAGCCTTTAGTTATCAGGCCCCTCTCTGTGGAACCAGCTGCCAGTTTGGGAGGCAGAGCCTTCAGTTATCAGGCCCCTCTCTGTGGAACCAGCTGCCAGTTTGGGAGCAAGAGCCTTCAGTTATCAGGCCCCTCTCTGAGGAACCAGCTGCCAGTTTGGGAGGCAGAGCCTTCAGTTATCAGGCCCCTCTCTGAGGAACGAGCTGCCAAATTGGGAGGCAGAGCCTTCGGTTATCAGGCCTCTCTCTGTGGAACCAGCTTTCAGTTTGGGAGGCACAGCCTTCGGTTATCAGGCCCCTCTCTGTGGAACCAGCTGCCAGTTTGGGAGGCAGAGCCTTCGGTTATCAGGCCCCTCTCTGTGGAACCAGCTGTTAGTTTGGGAGGCAGAGCTTTGAGTTATCAGGCCACTCTCTGTGGAACCAGCTGCCAGTTTGGGAGGCAGAGCCTTCAGTTATCAGGCCCCTCTCTGTGGAACCAGCTGCCAGTATAGGAGGCAGAGCCTTCAGTTATCAGGCCCCTCTCTGAGGAACGAGCTGCCAGTTTGGGAGGCAGAGCCTTTAGTTATCAGGCCCCTCTCTGTGGAACCAGCTGCCAGTTTGGGAGGCAGAGCCTTCAGTTATCAGGCCCCTCTCTGTGGAACCAGCTGCCAGTTTTGGAGTTAGAGCTTTCAGTTATCAGGCCCCTCATTGAGGAACCAGCTGCCAGTTTGGGAGGCAGGAGCCTTCAGTTATCAGGCCCCTCTCTGTGGAACCAGCTGCCAGTTTGGGAGTTAGAGCCTTCGGTTATCAGGCCCCTCTCTGTGGAACCAGCTGCCAGTTTGAGAAGCAGGAGCCTTCAGTTATCAGGCCCCTCTTTGTGGAACCAGCTGCCAGTTTGGGAGGCAGAGCCTTCAGTTATCAGACCCCTCTCTGTGTAACCAGCTGCCAGTTTGGGAGGCAGAGCCTTCAGTTATCAGGCCCCTCTCTATGGAACCAGCTGCCAGTTTGGGAGGCAGAGCCTTCGGTTATCAGGCCCCTCTCTGTGGAACCAGCTGCCAGTTTGGGAGGCAGAGCCTTCAGTTATCAGGCCCCTCTCTGTGGAACCAGCTGCCAGTTTGGGAGGCAGAGCCTTCAGTTATCAGGCCCCTCTCTGTGGAACCAGCTGCCAGTTATGGAGGCAGGAGCCTTCAGTTATCAGGCCCCTCTCTGTGGAACCAGCTGCCAGTTTGGGAGAAAGAGCCTTCAGTTATCAGGCCCCTCTCTGTGGAACCAGCTGCCAGTTTGGGAGGCAGAGCCTTCAGTTATCAGGGCCCTCTCTGTGGAACCAGCTGCCAGTTTGGGAGGCAGAGCCTTCAGTTATCAGGCCCCTCTCTGTGGAACCAGCTGCCAGTTTGGGAGCAAGAGCCTTCAGTTATCAGGCCCCTCTCTGAGGAACCAGCTGCCAGTTTGGGAGGCAGAGCCTTCAGTTATCAGGCCCCTCTCTGAGGAACGAGCTGCCAAATTGGGAGGCAGAGCCTTCGGTTATCAGGCCTCTCTCTGTGGAACCAGCTTTCAGTTTGGGAGGCACAGCCTTCGGTTATCAGGCCCCTCTCTGTGGAACCAGCTGCCAGTTTGGGAGGCAGAGCCTTCGGTTATCAGGCCCCTCTCTGTGGAACCAGCTGTTAGTTTGGGAGGCAGAGCTTTCAGTTATCAGGCCCCTCTCTGTGGAACCAGCTGCCAGTTTGGGAGGCAGAGCCTTCAGTTATCAGGCCCCTCTCTGTGGAACCAGCTGCCAGTATAGGAGGCAGAGCCTTCAGTTATCAGGCCCCTCTCTGAGGAACGAGCTGCCAGTTTGGGAGGCAGAGCCTTTAGTTATCAGGCCCCTCTCTGTGGAACCAGCTGCCAGTTTGGGAGGCAGAGCCTTCAGTTATCAGGCCCCTCTCTGTGGAACCAGCTGCCAGTTTTGGAGTTAGAGCTTTCAGTTATCAGGCCCCTCATTGAGGAACCAGCTGCCAGTTTGGGAGGCAGGAGCCTTCAGTTATCAGGCCCCTCTCTGTGGAACCAGCTGCCAGTTTGGGAGTTAGAGCCTTCGGTTATCAGGCCCCTCTCTGTGGAACCAGCTGCCAGTTTGAGAAGCAGGAGCCTTCAGTTATCAGGCCCCTCTCTGTGGAACCAGCTGCCAGTTTGGGAGGCAGAGCCTTCAGTTATCAGACCCCTCTCTGTGTAACCAGCTGCCAGTTTGGGAGGCAGAGCCTTCAGTTATCAGGCCCCTCTCTATGGAACCAGCTGCCAGTTTGGGAGGCAGAGCCTTCGGTTATCAGGCCCCTCTCTGTGGAACCAGCTGCCAGTTTGGGAGGCAGAGCCTTCAGTTATCAGGCCCCTCTCTGTGGAACCAGCTGCCAGTTTGGGAGGCAGAGCCTTCAGTTATCAGGCCCCTCTCTGTGGAACCAGCTGCCAGTTATGGAGGCAGGAGCCTTCAGTTATCAGGCCCCTCTCTGTGGAACCAGCTGCCAGTTTGGGAGAAAGAGCCTTCAGTTATCAGGCCCCTCTCTGTGGAACCAGCTGCCAGTTTGGGAGGCAGAGCCTTCAGTTATCAGGGCCCTCTCTGTGGAACCAGCTGCCAGTTTGGGAGGCAGAGCCTTCAGTTATCAGGCCCCTCTCTGTGGAACCAGCTGCCAGTTTGGGAGCAAGAGCCTTCAGTTATCAGGCCCCTCTCTGAGGAACCAGCTGCCAGTTTGGGAGGCAGAGCCTTCAGTTATCAGGCCCCTCTCTGAGGAACGAGCTGCCAAATTGGGAGGCAGAGCCTTCGGTTATCAGGCCTCTCTCTGTGGAACCAGCTTTCAGTTTGGGAGGCACAGCCTTCGGTTATCAGGCCCCTCTCTGTGGAACCAGCTGCCAGTTTGGGAGGCAGAGCCTTCGGTTATCAGGCCCCTCTCTGTGGAACCAGCTGTTAGTTTGGGAGGCAGAGCTTTCAGTTATCAGGCCCCTCTCTGTGGAACCAGCTGCCAGTTTGGGAGGCAGAGCCTTCAGTTATCAGGCCCCTCTCTGTGGAACCAGCTGCCAGTATAGGAGGCAGAGCCTTCAGTTATCAGGCCCCTCTCTGAGGAACGAGCTGCCAGTTTGGGAGGCAGAGCCTTTAGTTATCAGGCCCCTCTCTGTGGAACCAGCTGCCAGTTTGGGAGGCAGAGCCTTCAGTTATCAGGCCCCTCTCTGTGGAACCAGCTTCCAGTTTGGGAGGCAGAGCCTTCAGTTATCAGGCCCCTCTCTGTGGAACCAGCTGCCAGTTTGGGAGGCAGAGCCTTCAGTTATCAGGCCCCTCTCTGTGGAGCCAGCTGCCAGTTTTGGAGTTAGAGCTTTCAGTTATCAGGCCCCTCATTGAGGAACCAGCTGCCAGTTTGGGAGGCAGGAGCCTTCAGTTATCAGGCCCCTCTCTGTGGAACCAGCTGCCAGTTTGGGAGTTAGAGCCTTCGGTTATCAGGCCCCTCTCTGTGGAACCAGCTGCCAGTTTGAGAAGCAGGAGCCTTCAGTTATCAGGCCCCTCTCTGTGGAACCAGCTGCCAGTTTGGGAGGCAGAGCCTTCAGTTATCAGACCCCTCTCTGTGGAACCAGCTGCCAGTTTGGGAGGCAGAGCCTTCAGTTATCAGGCCCCTCTCTATGGAACCAGCTGCCAGTTTGGGAGGCAGAGCCTTCGGTTATCAGGCCCCTCTCTGTGGAACCAGCTGCCAGTTTGGGAGGCAGAGCCTTCAGTTATCAGGCCCCTCTCTGTGGAACCAGCTGCCAGTTTGGGAGGCAGAGCCTTCAGTTATCAGGCCCCTCTCTGTGGAACCAGCTGCCAGTTTGGGAGGCAGAGCCTTCGGTTATCAGGCCCCTCTCTGTGGAACCAGCTGCCAGTTTGGGAGGCAGGAGCCTTCAGTTATCAGGCCTCTCTCTGTGGAACCAGCTTTCAGTTTGGGAGGCACAGCCTTCGGTTATCAGGCCCCTCTCTGTGGAACCAGCTGCCAGTTTGGGAGGCAGAGCCTTCGGTTATCAGGCCCCTCTCTGTGGAACCAGCTGTTAGTTTGGGAGGCAGAGCTTTCAGTTATCAGGCCCCTCTCTGTGGAACCAGCTGCCAGTTTGGGAGGCAGAGCCTTCAGTTATCAGGCCCCTCTCTGTGGAACCAGCTGCCAGTATAGGAGGCAGAGCCTTCAGTTATCAGGCCCCTCTCTGAGGAACGAGCTGCCAGTTTGGGAGGCAGAGCCTTTAGTTATCAGGCCCCTCTCTGTGGAACCAGCTGCCAGTTTGGGAGGCAGAGCCTTCAGTTATCAGGCCCCTCTCTGTGGAACCAGCTGCCAGTTTGGGAGCAAGAGCCTTCAGTTATCAGGCCCCTCTCTGAGGAACCAGCTGCCAGTTTGGGAGGCAGAGCCTTCAGTTATCAGGCCCCTCTCTGAGGAACGAGCTGCCAAATTGGGAGGCAGAGCCTTCGGTTATCAGGCCTCTCTCTGTGGAACCAGCTTTCAGTTTGGGAGGCACAGCCTTCGGTTATCAGGCCCCTCTCTGTGGAACCAGCTGCCAGTTTGGGAGGCAGAGCCTTCGGTTATCAGGCCCCTCTCTGTGGAACCAGCTGTTAGTTTGGGAGGCAGAGCTTTGAGTTATCAGGCCACTCTCTGTGGAACCAGCTGCCAGTTTGGGAGGCAGAGCCTTCAGTTATCAGGCCCCTCTCTGTGGAACCAGCTGCCAGTATAGGAGGCAGAGCCTTCAGTTATCAGGCCCCTCTCTGAGGAACGAGCTGCCAGTTTGGGAGGCAGAGCCTTTAGTTATCAGGCCCCTCTCTGTGGAACCAGCTGCCAGTTTGGGAGGCAGAGCCTTCAGTTATCAGGCCCCTCTCTGTGGAACCAGCTGCCAGTTTTGGAGTTAGAGCTTTCAGTTATCAGGCCCCTCATTGAGGAACCAGCTGCCAGTTTGGGAGGCAGGAGCCTTCAGTTATCAGGCCCCTCTCTGTGGAACCAGCTGCCAGTTTGGGAGTTAGAGCCTTCGGTTATCAGGCCCCTCTCTGTGGAACCAGCTGCCAGTTTGAGAAGCAGGAGCCTTCAGTTATCAGGCCCCTCTCTGTGGAACCAGCTGCCAGTTTGGGAGGCAGAGCCTTCAGTTATCAGACCCCTCTCTGTGTAACCAGCTGCCAGTTTGGGAGGCAGAGCCTTCAGTTATCAGGCCCCTCTCTATGGAACCAGCTGCCAGTTTGGGAGGCAGAGCCTTCGGTTATCAGGCCCCTCTCTGTGGAACCAGCTGCCAGTTTGGGAGGCAGAGCCTTCAGTTATCAGGCCCCTCTCTGTGGAACCAGCTGCCAGTTTGGGAGGCAGAGCCTTCAGTTATCAGGCCCCTCTCTGTGGAACCAGCTGCCAGTTATGGAGGCAGGAGCCTTCAGTTATCAGGCCCCTCTCTGTGGAACCAGCTGCCAGTTTGGGAGAAAGAGCCTTCAGTTATCAGGCCCCTCTCTGTGGAACCAGCTGCCAGTTTGGGAGGCAGAGCCTTCAGTTATCAGGGCCCTCTCTGTGGAACCAGCTGCCAGTTTGGGAGGCAGAGCCTTCAGTTATCAGGCCCCTCTCTGTGGAACCAGCTGCCAGTTTGGGAGCAAGAGCCTTCAGTTATCAGGCCCCTCTCTGAGGAACCAGCTGCCAGTTTGGGAGGCAGAGCCTTCAGTTATCAGGCCCCTCTCTGAGGAACGAGCTGCCAAATTGGGAGGCAGAGCCTTCGGTTATCAGGCCTCTCTCTGTGGAACCAGCTTTCAGTTTGGGAGGCACAGCCTTCGGTTATCAGGCCCCTCTCTGTGGAACCAGCTGCCAGTTTGGGAGGCAGAGCCTTCGGTTATCAGGCCCCTCTCTGTGGAACCAGCTGTTAGTTTGGGAGGCAGAGCTTTCAGTTATCAGGCCCCTCTCTGTGGAACCAGCTGCCAGTTTGGGAGGCAGAGCCTTCAGTTATCAGGCCCCTCTCTGTGGAACCAGCTGCCAGTATAGGAGGCAGAGCCTTCAGTTATCAGGCCCCTCTCTGAGGAACGAGCTGCCAGTTTGGGAGGCAGAGCCTTTAGTTATCAGGCCCCTCTCTGTGGAACCAGCTGCCAGTTTGGGAGGCAGAGCCTTCAGTTATCAGGCCCCTCTCTGTGGAACCAGCTTCCAGTTTGGGAGGCAGAGCCTTCAGTTATCAGGCCCCTCTCTGTGGAACCAGCTGCCAGTTTGGGAGGCAGAGCCTTCAGTTATCAGGCCCCTCTCTGAGGAACGAGCTGCCAAATTGGGAGGCAGAGCCTTCAGTTATCAGGCCCCTCTCTGTGGAACCAGCTGCCAGTTTGGGAGGCAGAGCCTTCGGTTATCAGGCCCCTCTCTGTGGAACCAGCTGCCAGTTTGGGAGGCAGAGCCTTCGGTTATCAGGCCCCTCTCTGTGGAACCAGCTGTCAGTTTGGGAGGCAGAGCCTTCGGTTATCAGGCCCCTCTCTGTGGAACCAGCTGCCAGTTTGGGAGGCAGAGCCTTCGGTTATCAGGCCCCTCTCTGTGGAACCAGCTGCCAGTTTGGGAGGCAGAGCCTTCGGTTATCAGGCCCCTCTCTGTGGAACCAGCTGCCAGTTTGGGAGGCAGAGCCTTCAGTTATCAGGCCCCTCTCTTTGGAACCAGCTGCCAGTTTAGGAGGCAGAGCCTTCAGTTATCAGGCCCCTCTCTATGGAACGAGCTGCCAGTTTGGGAGGCAGAGCCTTCAGTTATCAGGCCCCTCTCTGTGGAACCAGCTGCCAGTTTGGGAGGCAGAGCCTTCGGTTATCAGGCCCCTCTCTGTGGAACCAGCTGCCAGTTTGGGAGGCAGAAGCCTTCAGTTATCAGGCCCCTCTCTGTGGAACCAGCTGCCAGTTTGGGAGGAAGAGCCTTCGGTTATCAGGCCCCTCTCTGTGCAACCAGCTGCCAGTTTGGGAGGAAGAGCCTTCAGTTATCAGGCCCCTCTCTGTGGAACCAGCTGCCAGTTTGGGAAGCAGAGCCTTCAGTTATCAGGGCCCTCTCTGTGGAACCAGCTGCCAGTTTGGGAGGCAGAGCCTTCAGTTATCAGGCCCCTCTCTGAGGAACGAGCTGCCAAATTGGGAGGCAGAGCCTTCAGTTATCAGGCCCCTCTCTGTGGAACCAGCTGCCAGTTTGGGAGGCAGAGCCTTCGGTTATCAGGCCCCTCTCTGTGGAACCAGCTGCCAGTTTGGGAGGCAGAGCCTTCGGTTATCAGGCCCCTCTCTGTGGAACCAGCTGTCAGTTTGGGAGGCAGAGCCTTCGGTTATCAGGCCCCTCTCTGTGGAACCAGCTGCCAGTTTGGGAGGCAGAGCCTTCGGTTATCAGGCCCCTCTCTGTGGAACCAGCTGCCAGTTTGGGAGGCAGAGCCTTCGGTTATCAGGCCCCTCTCTTTTGAACCAGCTGTCAGTTTGGGAGGCAGAGCTTTCAGTTATCAGGCCCCTCTCTGTGGAACCAGCTGCCAGTTTGGGAGGCAGAGCCTTCAGTTATCAGGCCCCTCTCTGTGGAACCAGCTGCCAGTTTAGGAGGCAGAGCCTTCAGTTATCAGGCCCCTCTCTATGGAACGAGCTGCCAGTTTGGGAGGCAGAGCCTTCAGTTATCAGGCCCCTCTCTGTGGAACCAGCTGCCAGTTTGGGAGGCAGAGCCTTCGGTTATCAGGCCCCTCTCTGAGGAACCAGCTGCCAGTTTGGGAGGCAGAGCCTTCAGTTATCAGGCCCCTCTCTGTGGAACCAGCTGCCAGTTTGGGAGGCAGAGCCTTCAGTTATCAGGCCCCTCATTGAGGAACCAGCTGCCAGTTTGGGAGGCAGAGCCTTCAGTTATCAGGCCCCTCTCTGTGGAACCAGCTGCCAGTTTGGGAGGCAGAGCCTTCGGTTATCAGGCCCCTCTCTGTGGAACCAGCTGCCAGTTTGGGAGGCAGAGCCTTCAGTTATCAGGCCCCTCTCTGTGGAACCAGCTGCCAGTTTGGGAGGCAGATACTTCAGTTATCAGGGCCCTCTCTGTGCAACCAGCTGCCAGTTTGGGAGGCAGAGCCTTCAGTTATCAGGCCCCTCTCTGTGGAACCAGCTGCCAGTTTGGGAGTTAGAGCCTTCGGTTATCAGGCCCCTCTCTGTGGAACCAGCTGCCAGTTTGAGAAGCAGGAGCCTTCAGTTATCAGGCCCCTCTCTGTGGAACCAGCTGCCAGTTTGGGAGGCAGAGCCTTCAGTTATCAGACCCCTCTCTGTGTAACCAGCTGCCAGTTTGGGAGGCAGAGCCTTCAGTTATCAGGCCCCTCTCTATGGAACCAGCTGCCAGTTTGGGAGGCAGAGCCTTCGGTTATCAGGCCCCTCTCTGTGGAACCAGCTGCCAGTTTGGGAGGCAGAGCCTTCAGTTATCAGGCCCCTCTCTGTGGAACCAGCTGCCAGTTTGGGAGGCAGAGCCTTCAGTTATCAGGCCCCTCTCTGTGGAACCAGCTGCCAGTTATGGAGGCAGGAGCCTTCAGTTATCAGGCCCCTCTCTGTGGAACCAGCTGCCAGTTTGGGAGAAAGAGCCTTCAGTTATCAGGCCCCTCTCTGTGGAACCAGCTGCCAGTTTGGGAGGCAGAGCCTTCAGTTATCAGGGCCCTCTCTGTGGAACCAGCTGCCAGTTTGGGAGGCAGAGCCTTCAGTTATCAGGCCCCTCTCTGTGGAACCAGCTGCCAGTTTGGGAGCAAGAGCCTTCAGTTATCAGGCCCCTCTCTGAGGAACCAGCTGCCAGTTTGGGAGGCAGAGCCTTCAGTTATCAGGCCCCTCTCTGAGGAACGAGCTGCCAAATTGGGAGGCAGAGCCTTCGGTTATCAGGCCTCTCTCTGTGGAACCAGCTTTCAGTTTGGGAGGCACAGCCTTCGGTTATCAGGCCCCTCTCTGTGGAACCAGCTGCCAGTTTGGGAGGCAGAGCCTTCGGTTATCAGGCCCCTCTCTGTGGAACCAGCTGTTAGTTTGGGAGGCAGAGCTTTCAGTTATCAGGCCCCTCTCTGTGGAACCAGCTGCCAGTTTGGGAGGCAGAGCCTTCAGTTATCAGGCCCCTCTCTGTGGAACCAGCTGCCAGTATAGGAGGCAGAGCCTTCAGTTATCAGGCCCCTCTCTGAGGAACGAGCTGCCAGTTTGGGAGGCAGAGCCTTTAGTTATCAGGCCCCTCTCTGTGGAACCAGCTGCCAGTTTGGGAGGCAGAGCCTTCAGTTATCAGGCCCCTCTCTGTGGAACCAGCTTCCAGTTTGGGAGGCAGAGCCTTCAGTTATCAGGCCCCTCTCTGTGGAACCAGCTGCCAGTTTGGGAGGCAGAGCCTTCAGTTATCAGGCCCCTCTCTGTGGAGCCAGCTGCCAGTTTTGGAGTTAGAGCTTTCAGTTATCAGGCCCCTCATTGAGGAACCAGCTGCCAGTTTGGGAGGCAGGAGCCTTCAGTTATCAGGCCCCTCTCTGTGGAACCAGCTGCCAGTTTGGGAGTTAGAGCCTTCGGTTATCAGGCCCCTCTCTGTGGAACCAGCTGCCAGTTTGAGAAGCAGGAGCCTTCAGTTATCAGGCCCCTCTCTGTGGAACCAGCTGCCAGTTTGGGAGGCAGAGCCTTCAGTTATCAGACCCCTCTCTGTGGAACCAGCTGCCAGTTTGGGAGGCAGAGCCTTCAGTTATCAGGCCCCTCTCTATGGAACCAGCTGCCAGTTTGGGAGGCAGAGCCTTCGGTTATCAGGCCCCTCTCTGTGGAACCAGCTGCCAGTTTGGGAGGCAGAGCCTTCAGTTATCAGGCCCCTCTCTGTGGAACCAGCTGCCAGTTTGGGAGGCAGAGCCTTCAGTTATCAGGCCCCTCTCTGTGGAACCAGCTGCCAGTTTGGGAGGCAGAGCCTTCGGTTATCAGGCCCCTCTCTGTGGAACCAGCTGCCAGTTTGGGAGGCAGGAGCCTTCAGTTATCAGGCCTCTCTCTGTGGAACCAGCTTTCAGTTTGGGAGGCACAGCCTTCGGTTATCAGGCCCCTCTCTGTGGAACCAGCTGCCAGTTTGGGAGGCAGAGCCTTCGGTTATCAGGCCCCTCTCTGTGGAACCAGCTGTTAGTTTGGGAGGCAGAGCTTTCAGTTATCAGGCCCCTCTCTGTGGAACCAGCTGCCAGTTTGGGAGGCAGAGCCTTCAGTTATCAGGCCCCTCTCTGTGGAACCAGCTGCCAGTATAGGAGGCAGAGCCTTCAGTTATCAGGCCCCTCTCTGAGGAACGAGCTGCCAGTTTGGGAGGCAGAGCCTTTAGTTATCAGGCCCCTCTCTGTGGAACCAGCTGCCAGTTTGGGAGGCAGAGCCTTCAGTTATCAGGCCCCTCTCTGTGGAACCAGCTGCCAGTTTGGGAGCAAGAGCCTTCAGTTATCAGGCCCCTCTCTGAGGAACCAGCTGCCAGTTTGGGAGGCAGAGCCTTCAGTTATCAGGCCCCTCTCTGAGGAACGAGCTGCCAAATTGGGAGGCAGAGCCTTCGGTTATCAGGCCTCTCTCTGTGGAACCAGCTTTCAGTTTGGGAGGCACAGCCTTCGGTTATCAGGCCCCTCTCTGTGGAACCAGCTGCCAGTTTGGGAGGCAGAGCCTTCGGTTATCAGGCCCCTCTCTGTGGAACCAGCTGTTAGTTTGGGAGGCAGAGCTTTGAGTTATCAGGCCACTCTCTGTGGAACCAGCTGCCAGTTTGGGAGGCAGAGCCTTCAGTTATCAGGCCCCTCTCTGTGGAACCAGCTGCCAGTATAGGAGGCAGAGCCTTCAGTTATCAGGCCCCTCTCTGAGGAACGAGCTGCCAGTTTGGGAGGCAGAGCCTTTAGTTATCAGGCCCCTCTCTGTGGAACCAGCTGCCAGTTTGGGAGGCAGAGCCTTCAGTTATCAGGCCCCTCTCTGTGGAACCAGCTGCCAGTTTTGGAGTTAGAGCTTTCAGTTATCAGGCCCCTCATTGAGGAACCAGCTGCCAGTTTGGGAGGCAGGAGCCTTCAGTTATCAGGCCCCTCTCTGTGGAACCAGCTGCCAGTTTGGGAGTTAGAGCCTTCGGTTATCAGGCCCCTCTCTGTGGAACCAGCTGCCAGTTTGAGAAGCAGGAGCCTTCAGTTATCAGGCCCCTCTTTGTGGAACCAGCTGCCAGTTTGGGAGGCAGAGCCTTCAGTTATCAGACCCCTCTCTGTGTAACCAGCTGCCAGTTTGGGAGGCAGAGCCTTCAGTTATCAGGCCCCTCTCTATGGAACCAGCTGCCAGTTTGGGAGGCAGAGCCTTCGGTTATCAGGCCCCTCTCTGTGGAACCAGCTGCCAGTTTGGGAGGCAGAGCCTTCAGTTATCAGGCCCCTCTCTGTGGAACCAGCTGCCAGTTTGGGAGGCAGAGCCTTCAGTTATCAGGCCCCTCTCTGTGGAACCAGCTGCCAGTTATGGAGGCAGGAGCCTTCAGTTATCAGGCCCCTCTCTGTGGAACCAGCTGCCAGTTTGGGAGAAAGAGCCTTCAGTTATCAGGCCCCTCTCTGTGGAACCAGCTGCCAGTTTGGGAGGCAGAGCCTTCAGTTATCAGGGCCCTCTCTGTGGAACCAGCTGCCAGTTTGGGAGGCAGAGCCTTCAGTTATCAGGCCCCTCTCTGTGGAACCAGCTGCCAGTTTGGGAGCAAGAGCCTTCAGTTATCAGGCCCCTCTCTGAGGAACCAGCTGCCAGTTTGGGAGGCAGAGCCTTCAGTTATCAGGCCCCTCTCTGAGGAACGAGCTGCCAAATTGGGAGGCAGAGCCTTCGGTTATCAGGCCTCTCTCTGTGGAACCAGCTTTCAGTTTGGGAGGCACAGCCTTCGGTTATCAGGCCCCTCTCTGTGGAACCAGCTGCCAGTTTGGGAGGCAGAGCCTTCGGTTATCAGGCCCCTCTCTGTGGAACCAGCTGTTAGTTTGGGAGGCAGAGCTTTCAGTTATCAGGCCCCTCTCTGTGGAACCAGCTGCCAGTTTGGGAGGCAGAGCCTTCAGTTATCAGGCCCCTCTCTGTGGAACCAGCTGCCAGTATAGGAGGCAGAGCCTTCAGTTATCAGGCCCCTCTCTGAGGAACGAGCTGCCAGTTTGGGAGGCAGAGCCTTTAGTTATCAGGCCCCTCTCTGTGGAACCAGCTGCCAGTTTGGGAGGCAGAGCCTTCAGTTATCAGGCCCCTCTCTGTGGAACCAGCTGCCAGTTTTGGAGTTAGAGCTTTCAGTTATCAGGCCCCTCATTGAGGAACCAGCTGCCAGTTTGGGAGGCAGGAGCCTTCAGTTATCAGGCCCCTCTCTGTGGAACCAGCTGCCAGTTTGGGAGTTAGAGCCTTCGGTTATCAGGCCCCTCTCTGTGGAACCAGCTGCCAGTTTGAGAAGCAGGAGCCTTCAGTTATCAGGCCCCTCTCTGTGGAACCAGCTGCCAGTTTGGGAGGCAGAGCCTTCAGTTATCAGACCCCTCTCTGTGTAACCAGCTGCCAGTTTGGGAGGCAGAGCCTTCAGTTATCAGGCCCCTCTCTATGGAACCAGCTGCCAGTTTGGGAGGCAGAGCCTTCGGTTATCAGGCCCCTCTCTGTGGAACCAGCTGCCAGTTTGGGAGGCAGAGCCTTCAGTTATCAGGCCCCTCTCTGTGGAACCAGCTGCCAGTTTGGGAGGCAGAGCCTTCAGTTATCAGGCCCCTCTCTGTGGAACCAGCTGCCAGTTATGGAGGCAGGAGCCTTCAGTTATCAGGCCCCTCTCTGTGGAACCAGCTGCCAGTTTGGGAGAAAGAGCCTTCAGTTATCAGGCCCCTCTCTGTGGAACCAGCTGCCAGTTTGGGAGGCAGAGCCTTCAGTTATCAGGGCCCTCTCTGTGGAACCAGCTGCCAGTTTGGGAGGCAGAGCCTTCAGTTATCAGGCCCCTCTCTGTGGAACCAGCTGCCAGTTTGGGAGCAAGAGCCTTCAGTTATCAGGCCCCTCTCTGAGGAACCAGCTGCCAGTTTGGGAGGCAGAGCCTTCAGTTATCAGGCCCCTCTCTGAGGAACGAGCAGCCAAATTGGGAGGCAGAGCCTTCGGTTATCAGGCCTCTCTCTGTGGAACCAGCTTTCAGTTTGGGAGGCACAGCCTTCGGTTATCAGGCCCCTCTCTGTGGAACCAGCTGCCAGTTTGGGAGGCAGAGCCTTCGGTTATCAGGCCCCTCTCTGTGGAACCAGCTGTTAGTTTGGGAGGCAGAGCTTTCAGTTATCAGGCCCCTCTCTGTGGAACCAGCTGCCAGTTTGGGAGGCAGAGCCTTCAGTTATCAGGCCCCTCTCTGTGGAACCAGCTGCCAGTATAGGAGGCAGAGCCTTCAGTTATCAGGCCCCTCTCTGAGGAACGAGCTGCCAGTTTGGGAGGCAGAGCCTTTAGTTATCAGGCCCCTCTCTGTGGAACCAGCTGCCAGTTTGGGAGGCAGAGCCTTCAGTTATCAGGCCCCTCTCTGTGGAACCAGCTTCCAGTTTGGGAGGCAGAGCCTTCAGTTATCAGGCCCCTCTCTGTGGAACCAGCTGCCAGTTTGGGAGGCAGAGCCTTCAGTTATCAGGCCCCTCTCTGTGGAGCCAGCTGCCAGTTTTGGAGTTAGAGCTTTCAGTTATCAGGCCCCTCATTGAGGAACCAGCTGCCAGTTTGGGAGGCAGGAGCCTTCAGTTATCAGGCCCCTCTCTGTGGAACCAGCTGCCAGTTTGGGAGTTAGAGCCTTCGGTTATCAGGCCCCTCTCTGTGGAACCAGCTGCCAGTTTGAGAAGCAGGAGCCTTCAGTTATCAGGCCCCTCTCTGTGGAACCAGCTGCCAGTTTGGGAGGCAGAGCCTTCAGTTATCAGACCCCTCTCTGTGGAACCAGCTGCCAGTTTGGGAGGCAGAGCCTTCAGTTATCAGGCCCCTCTCTATGGAACCAGCTGCCAGTTTGGGAGGCAGAGCCTTCGGTTATCAGGCCCCTCTCTGTGGAACCAGCTGCCAGTTTGGGAGGCAGAGCCTTCAGTTATCAGGCCCCTCTCTGTGGAACCAGCTGCCAGTTTGGGAGGCAGAGCCTTCAGTTATCAGGCCCCTCTCTGTGGAACCAGCTGCCAGTTTGGGAGGCAGAGCCTTCGGTTATCAGGCCCCTCTCTGTGGAACCAGCTGCCAGTTTGGGAGGCAGGAGCCTTCAGTTATCAGGCCTCTCTCTGTGGAACCAGCTTTCAGTTTGGGAGGCACAGCCTTCGGTTATCAGGCCCCTCTCTGTGGAACCAGCTGCCAGTTTGGGAGGCAGAGCCTTCGGTTATCAGGCCCCTCTCTGTGGAACCAGCTGTTAGTTTGGGAGGCAGAGCTTTCAGTTATCAGGCCCCTCTCTGTGGAACCAGCTGCCAGTTTGGGAGGCAGAGCCTTCAGTTATCAGGCCCCTCTCTGTGGAACCAGCTGCCAGTATAGGAGGCAGAGCCTTCAGTTATCAGGCCCCTCTCTGAGGAACGAGCTGCCAGTTTGGGAGGCAGAGCCTTTAGTTATCAGGCCCCTCTCTGTGGAACCAGCTGCCAGTTTGGGAGGCAGAGCCTTCAGTTATCAGGCCCCTCTCTGTGGAACCAGCTGCCAGTTTGGGAGCAAGAGCCTTCAGTTATCAGGCCCCTCTCTGAGGAACCAGCTGCCAGTTTGGGAGGCAGAGCCTTCAGTTATCAGGCCCCTCTCTGAGGAACGAGCTGCCAAATTGGGAGGCAGAGCCTTCGGTTATCAGGCCTCTCTCTGTGGAACCAGCTTTCAGTTTGGGAGGCACAGCCTTCGGTTATCAGGCCCCTCTCTGTGGAACCAGCTGCCAGTTTGGGAGGCAGAGCCTTCGGTTATCAGGCCCCTCTCTGTGGAACCAGCTGTTAGTTTGGGAGGCAGAGCTTTGAGTTATCAGGCCACTCTCTGTGGAACCAGCTGCCAGTTTGGGAGGCAGAGCCTTCAGTTATCAGGCCCCTCTCTGTGGAACCAGCTGCCAGTATAGGAGGCAGAGCCTTCAGTTATCAGGCCCCTCTCTGAGGAACGAGCTGCCAGTTTGGGAGGCAGAGCCTTTAGTTATCAGGCCCCTCTCTGTGGAACCAGCTGCCAGTTTGGGAGGCAGAGCCTTCAGTTATCAGGCCCCTCTCTGTGGAACCAGCTGCCAGTTTTGGAGTTAGAGCTTTCAGTTATCAGGCCCCTCATTGAGGAACCAGCTGCCAGTTTGGGAGGCAGGAGCCTTCAGTTATCAGGCCCCTCTCTGTGGAACCAGCTGCCAGTTTGGGAGTTAGAGCCTTCGGTTATCAGGCCCCTCTCTGTGGAACCAGCTGCCAGTTTGAGAAGCAGGAGCCTTCAGTTATCAGGCCCCTCTCTGTGGAACCAGCTGCCAGTTTGGGAGGCAGAGCCTTCAGTTATCAGACCCCTCTCTGTGTAACCAGCTGCCAGTTTGGGAGGCAGAGCCTTCAGTTATCAGGCCCCTCTCTATGGAACCAGCTGCCAGTTTGGGAGGCAGAGCCTTCGGTTATCAGGCCCCTCTCTGTGGAACCAGCTGCCAGTTTGGGAGGCAGAGCCTTCAGTTATCAGGCCCCTCTCTGTGGAACCAGCTGCCAGTTTGGGAGGCAGAGCCTTCAGTTATCAGGCCCCTCTCTGTGGAACCAGCTGCCAGTTATGGAGGCAGGAGCCTTCAGTTATCAGGCCCCTCTCTGTGGAACCAGCTGCCAGTTTGGGAGAAAGAGCCTTCAGTTATCAGGCCCCTCTCTGTGGAACCAGCTGCCAGTTTGGGAGGCAGAGCCTTCAGTTATCAGGGCCCTCTCTGTGGAACCAGCTGCCAGTTTGGGAGGCAGAGCCTTCAGTTATCAGGCCCCTCTCTGTGGAACCAGCTGCCAGTTTGGGAGCAAGAGCCTTCAGTTATCAGGCCCCTCTCTGAGGAACCAGCTGCCAGTTTGGGAGGCAGAGCCTTCAGTTATCAGGCCCCTCTCTGAGGAACGAGCTGCCAAATTGGGAGGCAGAGCCTTCGGTTATCAGGCCTCTCTCTGTGGAACCAGCTTTCAGTTTGGGAGGCACAGCCTTCGGTTATCAGGCCCCTCTCTGTGGAACCAGCTGCCAGTTTGGGAGGCAGAGCCTTCGGTTATCAGGCCCCTCTCTGTGGAACCAGCTGTTAGTTTGGGAGGCAGAGCTTTCAGTTATCAGGCCCCTCTCTGTGGAACCAGCTGCCAGTTTGGGAGGCAGAGCCTTCAGTTATCAGGCCCCTCTCTGTGGAACCAGCTGCCAGTATAGGAGGCAGAGCCTTCAGTTATCAGGCCCCTCTCTGAGGAACGAGCTGCCAGTTTGGGAGGCAGAGCCTTTAGTTATCAGGCCCCTCTCTGTGGAACCAGCTGCCAGTTTGGGAGGCAGAGCCTTCAGTTATCAGGCCCCTCTCTGTGGAACCAGCTTCCAGTTTGGGAGGCAGAGCCTTCAGTTATCAGGCCCCTCTCTGTGGAACCAGCTGCCAGTTTGGGAGGCAGAGCCTTCAGTTATCAGGCCCCTCTCTGAGGAACGAGCTGCCAAATTGGGAGGCAGAGCCTTCAGTTATCAGGCCCCTCTCTGTGGAACCAGCTGCCAGTTTGGGAGGCAGAGCCTTCGGTTATCAGGCCCCTCTCTGTGGAACCAGCTGCCAGTTTGGGAGGCAGAGCCTTCGGTTATCAGGCCCCTCTCTGTGGAACCAGCTGTCAGTTTGGGAGGCAGAGCCTTCGGTTATCAGGCCCCTCTCTGTGGAACCAGCTGCCAGTTTGGGAGGCAGAGCCTTCGGTTATCAGGCCCCTCTCTGTGGAACCAGCTGCCAGTTTGGGAGGCAGAGCCTTCGGTTATCAGGCCCCTCTCTGTGGAACCAGCTGCCAGTTTGGGAGGCAGAGCCTTCAGTTATCAGGCCCCTCTCTTTGGAACCAGCTGCCAGTTTAGGAGGCAGAGCCTTCAGTTATCAGGCCCCTCTCTATGGAACGAGCTGCCAGTTTGGGAGGCAGAGCCTTCAGTTATCAGGCCCCTCTCTGTGGAACCAGCTGCCAGTTTGGGAGGCAGAGCCTTCGGTTATCAGGCCCCTCTCTGTGGAACCAGCTGCCAGTTTGGGAGGCAGAAGCCTTCAGTTATCAGGCCCCTCTCTGTGGAACCAGCTGCCAGTTTGGGAGGAAGAGCCTTCGGTTATCAGGCCCCTCTCTGTGCAACCAGCTGCCAGTTTGGGAGGAAGAGCCTTCAGTTATCAGGCCCCTCTCTGTGGAACCAGCTGCCAGTTTGGGAAGCAGAGCCTTCAGTTATCAGGGCCCTCTCTGTGGAACCAGCTGCCAGTTTGGGAGGCAGAGCCTTCAGTTATCAGGCCCCTCTCTGAGGAACGAGCTGCCAAATTGGGAGGCAGAGCCTTCAGTTATCAGGCCCCTCTCTGTGGAACCAGCTGCCAGTTTGGGAGGCAGAGCCTTCGGTTATCAGGCCCCTCTCTGTGGAACCAGCTGCCAGTTTGGGAGGCAGAGCCTTCGGTTATCAGGCCCCTCTCTGTGGAACCAGCTGTCAGTTTGGGAGGCAGAGCCTTCGGTTATCAGGCCCCTCTCTGTGGAACCAGCTGCCAGTTTGGGAGGCAGAGCCTTCGGTTATCAGGCCCCTCTCTGTGGAACCAGCTGCCAGTTTGGGAGGCAGAGCCTTCGGTTATCAGGCCCCTCTCTTTTGAACCAGCTGTCAGTTTGGGAGGCAGAGCTTTCAGTTATCAGGCCCCTCTCTGTGGAACCAGCTGCCAGTTTGGGAGGCAGAGCCTTCAGTTATCAGGCCCCTCTCTGTGGAACCAGCTGCCAGTTTAGGAGGCAGAGCCTTCAGTTATCAGGCCCCTCTCTATGGAACGAGCTGCCAGTTTGGGAGGCAGAGCCTTCAGTTATCAGGCCCCTCTCTGTGGAACCAGCTGCCAGTTTGGGAGGCAGAGCCTTCGGTTATCAGGCCCCTCTCTGAGGAACCAGCTGCCAGTTTGGGAGGCAGAGCCTTCAGTTATCAGGCCCCTCTCTGTGGAACCAGCTGCCAGTTTGGGAGGCAGAGCCTTCAGTTATCAGGCCCCTCATTGAGGAACCAGCTGCCAGTTTGGGAGGCAGAGCCTTCAGTTATCAGGCCCCTCTCTGTGGAACCAGCTGCCAGTTTGGGAGGCAGAGCCTTCGGTTATCAGGCCCCTCTCTGTGGAACCAGCTGCCAGTTTGGGAGGCAGAGCCTTCAGTTATCAGGCCCCTCTCTGTGGAACCAGCTGCCAGTTTGGGAGGCAGATACTTCAGTTATCAGGGCCCTCTCTGTGCAACCAGCTGCCAGTTTGGGAGGCAGAGCCTTCAGTTATCAGGCCCCTCTCTGTGGAACCAGCTGCCAGTTTGGGAGGCAGAGCCTTCAGTTATCAGGCCCCTCTCTGAGGAACCAGCTGCCAGTTTGGGAGGCAGAGCCTTCGGTTATCAGGCCCCTCTCTGTGGAACCAGCTTTCAGTTTGGGAGGCAGAGCCTTCGGTTATCAGGCCCCTCTCTGTGGAACCAGCTGCCAGTTTGGGAGGCAGAGCCTTCGGTTATCAGGCCCCTCTCTGTGGAACCAGCTGTTAGTTTGGGAGGCAGAGCTTTCAGTTATCAGGCCCCTCTCTGTGGAACCAGCTGCCAGTTTGGGAGGCAGAGCCTTCAGTTATCAGGCCCCTCTCTGTGGAACCAGCTGCCAGTATAGGAGGCAGAGCCTTCAGTTATCAGGCCCCTCTCTGAGGAACGAGCTGCCAGTTTGGGAGGCAGAGCCTTTAGTTATCAGGCCCCTCTCTGTGGAACCAGCTGCCAGTTTGGGAGGCAGAGCCTTCAGTTATCAGGCCCCTCTCTGTGGAACCAGCTGCCAGTTTGGGAGGCAGAGCCTTCAGTTATCAGGCCCCTCTCTGTGGAACCAGCTTCCAGTTCGGGAGGCAGAGCCTTCAGTTATCAGGCCCCTCTCTGTGGAACCAGCTGCCAGTTTTGGAGTTAGAGCTTTCAGTTATCAGGCCCCTGTCTGAGGAACCAGCTGCCAGTTTGGGAGGCAGGAGCCTTCAGTTATCAGGCCCCTCTCTGTGGAACCAGCTGCCAGTTTGGGAGTTAGAGCCTTCGGTTATCAGGCCCCTCTCTGTGGAACCAGCTGCCAGTTTGAGAAGCAGGAGCCTTCAGTTATCAGGCCCCTCTCTGTGGAAACAGCTGCCAGTTTGGGAGGCAGAGCCTTCAGTTATCAGACCCCTCTCTGTGGAACCAGCTGCCAGTTTGGGAGGCAGAGCCTTCAGTTATCAGGCCCCTCTCTATGGAACCAGCTGCCAGTTTGGGAGGCAGAGCCTTCGGTTATCAGGCCCTTCTCTGTGGAACCAGCTGCCAGTTTGGGAGGCAGAGCCTTCAGTTATCAGGCCCCTCTCTGTGGAACCAGCTGCCAGTTTGGGAGGCAGAGCCTTCAGTTATCAGGCCCCTCTCTGAGGAACCAGCTGCCAGTTTGGGAGGCAGAGCCTTCGGTTATCAGGCCCCTCTCTGTGGAACCAGCTGCCAGTTTGGGAGGCAGGAGCCTTCAGTTATCAGGCCCCTCTCTGTGGAACCAGCTGCCAGTTTGGGAGAAAGAGCCTTCGGTTATCAGGCCCCTCTCTGTGGAACCAGCTTTCAGTTTGGGAGGCACAGCCTTCGGTTATCAGGCCCCTCTCTGTGGAACCAGCTGCCAGTTTGGGAGGCAGAGCCTTCGGTTATCAGGCCCCTCTCTGTGGAACCAGCTGTTAGTTTGGGAGGCAGAGCTTTCAGTTATCAGGCCCCTCTCTGTGGAACCAGCTGCCAGTTTGGGAGGCAGAGCCTTCAGTTATCAGGCCCCTCTCTGTGGAACCAGCTGCCAGTATAGGAGGCAGAGCCTTCAGTTATCAGGCCCCTCTCTGAGGAACGAGCTGCCAGTTTGGGAGGCAGAGCCTTTAGTTATCAGGCCCCTCTCTGTGGAACCAGCTGCCAGTTTGGGAGGCAGAGCCTTCAGTTATCAGGCCCCTCTCTGTGGAACCAGCTGCCAGTTTGGGAGCAAGAGCCTTCAGTTATCAGGCCCCTCTCTGAGGAACCAGCTGCCAGTTTGGGAGGCAGAGCCTTCAGTTATCAGGCCCCTCTCTGAGGAACGAGCTGCCAAATTGGGAGGCAGAGCCTTCGGTTATCAGGCCTCTCTCTGTGGAACCAGCTTTCAGTTTGGGAGGCACAGCCTTCGGTTATCAGGCCCCTCTCTGTGGAACCAGCTGCCAGTTTGGGAGGCAGAGCCTTCGGTTATCAGGCCCCTCTCTGTGGAACCAGCTGTTAGTTTGGGAGGCAGAGCTTTGAGTTATCAGGCCACTCTCTGTGGAACCAGCTGCCAGTTTGGGAGGCAGAGCCTTCAGTTATCAGGCCCCTCTCTGTGGAACCAGCTGCCAGTATAGGAGGCAGAGCCTTCAGTTATCAGGCCCCTCTCTGAGGAACGAGCTGCCAGTTTGGGAGGCAGAGCCTTTAGTTATCAGGCCCCTCTCTGTGGAACCAGCTGCCAGTTTGGGAGGCAGAGCCTTCAGTTATCAGGCCCCTCTCTGTGGAACCAGCTGCCAGTTTTGGAGTTAGAGCTTTCAGTTATCAGGCCCCTCATTGAGGAACCAGCTGCCAGTTTGGGAGGCAGGAGCCTTCAGTTATCAGGCCCCTCTCTGTGGAACCAGCTGCCAGTTTGGGAGTTAGAGCCTTCGGTTATCAGGCCCCTCTCTGTGGAACCAGCTGCCAGTTTGAGAAGCAGGAGCCTTCAGTTATCAGGCCCCTCTCTGTGGAACCAGCTGCCAGTTTGGGAGGCAGAGCCTTCAGTTATCAGACCCCTCTCTGTGTAACCAGCTGCCAGTTTGGGAGGCAGAGCCTTCAGTTATCAGGCCCCTCTCTATGGAACCAGCTGCCAGTTTGGGAGGCAGAGCCTTCGGTTATCAGGCCCCTCTCTGTGGAACCAGCTGCCAGTTTGGGAGGCAGAGCCTTCAGTTATCAGGCCCCTCTCTGTGGAACCAGCTGCCAGTTTGGGAGGCAGAGCCTTCAGTTATCAGGCCCCTCTCTGTGGAACCAGCTGCCAGTTATGGAGGCAGGAGCCTTCAGTTATCAGGCCCCTCTCTGTGGAACCAGCTGCCAGTTTGGGAGAAAGAGCCTTCAGTTATCAGGCCCCTCTCTGTGGAACCAGCTGCCAGTTTGGGAGGCAGAGCCTTCAGTTATCAGGGCCCTCTCTGTGGAACCAGCTGCCAGTTTGGGAGGCAGAGCCTTCAGTTATCAGGCCCCTCTCTGTGGAACCAGCTGCCAGTTTGGGAGCAAGAGCCTTCAGTTATCAGGCCCCTCTCTGAGGAACCAGCTGCCAGTTTGGGAGGCAGAGCCTTCAGTTATCAGGCCCCTCTCTGAGGAACGAGCTGCCAAATTGGGAGGCAGAGCCTTCGGTTATCAGGCCTCTCTCTGTGGAACCAGCTTTCAGTTTGGGAGGCACAGCCTTCGGTTATCAGGCCCCTCTCTGTGGAACCAGCTGCCAGTTTGGGAGGCAGAGCCTTCGGTTATCAGGCCCCTCTCTGTGGAACCAGCTGTTAGTTTGGGAGGCAGAGCTTTCAGTTATCAGGCCCCTCTCTGTGGAACCAGCTGCCAGTTTGGGAGGCAGAGCCTTCAGTTATCAGGCCCCTCTCTGTGGAACCAGCTGCCAGTATAGGAGGCAGAGCCTTCAGTTATCAGGCCCCTCTCTGAGGAACGAGCTGCCAGTTTGGGAGGCAGAGCCTTTAGTTATCAGGCCCCTCTCTGTGGAACCAGCTGCCAGTTTGGGAGGCAGAGCCTTCAGTTATCAGGCCCCTCTCTGTGGAACCAGCTTCCAGTTTGGGAGGCAGAGCCTTCAGTTATCAGGCCCCTCTCTGTGGAACCAGCTGCCAGTTTGGGAGGCAGAGCCTTCAGTTATCAGGCCCCTCTCTGAGGAACGAGCTGCCAAATTGGGAGGCAGAGCCTTCAGTTATCAGGCCCCTCTCTGTGG
Organism: Odontesthes bonariensis; assembly: GCF_027942865.1. Lineage (NCBI taxonomy): Eukaryota > Metazoa > Chordata > Actinopteri > Atheriniformes > Atherinopsidae > Odontesthes > Odontesthes bonariensis. The sequence goes on along the minus strand of NC_134529.1, from coordinate 30,179,188 downwards.
AACCAGCTGCCAGTTTGGGAGGCAGAGCCTTCGGTTATCAGGCCCCTCTCTGTGGAACCAGCTGCCAGTTTGGGAGGCAGAGCCTTCGGTTATCAGGCCCCTCTCTGTGGAACCAGCTGTCAGTTTGGGAGGCAGAGCCTTCGGTTATCAGGCCCCTCTCTGTGGAACCAGCTGCCAGTTTGGGAGGCAGAGCCTTCGGTTATCAGGCCCCTCTCTGTGGAACCAGCTGCCAGTTTGGGAGGCAGAGCCTTCGGTTATCAGGCCCCTCTCTGTGGAACCAGCTGCCAGTTTGGGAGGCAGAGCCTTCAGTTATCAGGCCCCTCTCTTTGGAACCAGCTGCCAGTTTAGGAGGCAGAGCCTTCAGTTATCAGGCCCCTCTCTATGGAACGAGCTGCCAGTTTGGGAGGCAGAGCCTTCAGTTATCAGGCCCCTCTCTGTGGAACCAGCTGCCAGTTTGGGAGGCAGAGCCTTCGGTTATCAGGCCCCTCTCTGTGGAACCAGCTGCCAGTTTGGGAGGCAGAAGCCTTCAGTTATCAGGCCCCTCTCTGTGGAACCAGCTGCCAGTTTGGGAGGAAGAGCCTTCGGTTATCAGGCCCCTCTCTGTGCAACCAGCTGCCAGTTTGGGAGGAAGAGCCTTCAGTTATCAGGCCCCTCTCTGTGGAACCAGCTGCCAGTTTGGGAAGCAGAGCCTTCAGTTATCAGGGCCCTCTCTGTGGAACCAGCTGCCAGTTTGGGAGGCAGAGCCTTCAGTTATCAGGCCCCTCTCTGAGGAACGAGCTGCCAAATTGGGAGGCAGAGCCTTCAGTTATCAGGCCCCTCTCTGTGGAACCAGCTGCCAGTTTGGGAGGCAGAGCCTTCAGTTATCAGGCCCCTCTCTGTGGAACCAGCTGCCAGTTTAGGAGGCAGAGCCTTCAGTTATCAGGCCCCTCTCTATGGAACGAGCTGCCAGTTTGGGAGGCAGAGCCTTCAGTTATCAGGCCCCTCTCTGTGGAACCAGCTGCCAGTTTGGGAGGCAGAGCCTTCGGTTATCAGGCCCCTCTCTGAGGAACCAGCTGCCAGTTTGGGAGGCAGAGCCTTCAGTTATCAGGCCCCTCTCTGTGGAACCAGCTGCCAGTTTGGGAGGCAGAGCCTTCAGTTATCAGGCCCCTCATTGAGGAACCAGCTGCCAGTTTGGGAGGCAGAGCCTTCAGTTATCAGGCCCCTCTCTGTGGAACCAGCTGCCAGTTTGGGAGGCAGAGCCTTCGGTTATCAGGCCCCTCTCTGTGGAACCAGCTGCCAGTTTGGGAGGCAGAGCCTTCAGTTATCAGGCCCCTCTCTGTGGAACCAGCTGCCAGTTTGGGAGGCAGATACTTCAGTTATCAGGGCCCTCTCTGTGCAACCAGCTGCCAGTTTGGGAGGCAGAGCCTTCAGTTATCAGGCCCCTCTCTGTGGAACCAGCTGCCAGTTTGGGAGGCAGAGCCTTCAGTTATCAGGCCCCTCTCTGAGGAACCAGCTGCCAGTTTGGGAGGCAGAGCCTTCGGTTATCAGGCCCCTCTCTGTGGAACCAGCTTTCAGTTTGGGAGGCAGAGCCTTCGGTTATCAGGCCCCTCTCTGTGGAACCAGCTGCCAGTTTGGGAGGCAGAGCCTTCGGTTATCAGGCCCCTCTCTGTGGAACCAGCTGTTAGTTTGGGAGGCAGAGCTTTCAGTTATCAGGCCCCTCTCTGTGGAACCAGCTGCCAGTTTGGGAGGCAGAGCCTTCAGTTATCAGGCCCCTCTCTGTGGAACCAGCTGCCAGTATAGGAGGCAGAGCCTTCAGTTATCAGGCCCCTCTCTGAGGAACGAGCTGCCAGTTTGGGAGGCAGAGCCTTTAGTTATCAGGCCCCTCTCTGTGGAACCAGCTGCCAGTTTGGGAGGCAGAGCCTTCAGTTATCAGGCCCCTCTCTGTGGAACCAGCTGCCAGTTTGGGAGGCAGAGCCTTCAGTTATCAGGCCCCTCTCTGTGGAACCAGCTTCCAGTTCGGGAGGCAGAGCCTTCAGTTATCAGGCCCCTCTCTGTGGAACCAGCTGCCAGTTTTGGAGTTAGAGCTTTCAGTTATCAGGCCCCTGTCTGAGGAACCAGCTGCCAGTTTGGGAGGCAGGAGCCTTCAGTTATCAGGCCCCTCTCTGTGGAACCAGCTGCCAGTTTGGGAGTTAGAGCCTTCGGTTATCAGGCCCCTCTCTGTGGAACCAGCTGCCAGTTTGAGAAGCAGGAGCCTTCAGTTATCAGGCCCCTCTCTGTGGAAACAGCTGCCAGTTTGGGAGGCAGAGCCTTCAGTTATCAGACCCCTCTCTGTGGAACCAGCTGCCAGTTTGGGAGGCAGAGCCTTCAGTTATCAGGCCCCTCTCTATGGAACCAGCTGCCAGTTTGGGAGGCAGAGCCTTCGGTTATCAGGCCCTTCTCTGTGGAACCAGCTGCCAGTTTGGGAGGCAGAGCCTTCAGTTATCAGGCCCCTCTCTGTGGAACCAGCTGCCAGTTTGGGAGGCAGAGCCTTCAGTTATCAGGCCCCTCTCTGAGGAACCAGCTGCCAGTTTGGGAGGCAGAGCCTTCGGTTATCAGGCCCCTCTCTGTGGAACCAGCTGCCAGTTTGGGAGGCAGGAGCCTTCAGTTATCAGGCCCCTCTCTGTGGAACCAGCTGCCAGTTTGGGAGAAAGAGCCTTCGGTTATCAGGCCCCTCTCTGTGGAACCAGCTGTCAGTTTGGGAGGCAGAGCCTTCAGTTATCAGGCCCCTCTCTGTGGAACCAGCTGCCAGTTTGGGAGGCAGAGCCTTCAGTTATCAGGGCCCTCTCTGTGGAACCAGCTGCCAGTTTGGGAGGCAGAGCCTTCAGTTATCAGGCCCCTCTCTGTGGAACCAGCTGCCAGTTTGGGAGCAAGAGCCTTCAGTTATCAGGCCCCTCTCTGAGGAACCAGCTGCCAGTTTGGGAGGCAGAGCCTTCAGTTATCAGGCCCCTCTCTGAGGAACGAGCTGCCAAATTGGGAGGCAGAGCCTTCGGTTATCAGGCCTCTCTCTGTGGAACCAGCTTTCAGTTTGGGAGGCACAGCCTTCGGTTATCAGGCCCCTCTCTGTGGAACCAGCTGCCAGTTTGGGAGGCAGAGCCTTCGGTTATCAGGCCCCTCTCTGTGGAACCAGCTGTTAGTTTGGGAGGCAGAGCTTTCAGTTATCAGGCCCCTCTCTGTGGAACCTGCTGCCAGTTTGGGAGGCAGAGCCTTCAGTTATCAGGCCCCTCTCTGTGGAACCAGCTGCCAGTATAGGAGGCAGAGCCTTCAGTTATCAGGCCCCTCTCTGAGGAACGAGCTGCCAGTTTGGGAGGCAGAGCCTTTAGTTATCAGGCCCCTCTCTGTGGAACCAGCTGCCAGTTTGGGAGGCAGAGCCTTCAGTTATCAGGCCCCTCTCTGTGGAACCAGCTGCCAGTTTGGGAGGCAGAGCCTTCAGTTATCAGGCCCCTCTCTGTGGAACCAGCTTCCAGTTTGGGAGGCAGAGCCTTCAGTTATCAGGCCCCTCTCTGTGGAACCAGCTGCCAGTTTGGGAGTTAGAGCCTTCAGTTATCAGGCCCCTCATTGAGGAACCAGCTGCCAGTTTGGGAGGCAGGAGCCTTCAGTTATCAGGCCCCTCTCTGTGGAACCAGCTGCCAGTTTGGGAGGCAGAGCCTTCGGTTATCAGGCCCCTCTCTGTGGAACCAGCTGCCAGTTTGGGAAGCAGGAGCCTTCGGTTATCAGGCCCCTCTCTGTGGAACCAGCTGCCAGTTTGGGAAGCAGGAGCCTTCAGTTATCAGGCCCCTCTCTGTGGAACCAGCTGCCAGTTTGGGAGGCAGAGCCTTCAGTTATCAGGCCCCTCTCTGAGGAACCAGCTGCCAGTTTGGGAGGCAGAGCCTTCAGTTATCAGGCCCCTCTCTGTGGAACCAGCTGCCATTTTGGGAGGCAGAGCCTTCAGTTATCAGGCCCCTCTCTGTGGAACCAGCTGCCAGTTTGGGAGGCAGAGCCTTCAGTTATCAGGCCCCTCTCTGTGGAACCAGCTGCCAGTTTGGGAGGCAGAGCCTTCGGTTATCAGGCCCCTCTCTGAGAAACCAGCTGCCAGTTTGGGAGGCAGAGCCTTCGGTTATCAGGCCCCTCTCTGTGGAACCAGCTGCCAGTTTGGGAGGCAGAGCCTTCGGTTATCAGGCCCCTCTCTGTGGAACCAGCTGCCAGTTTGGGAGGCAGAGCCTTCGGTTATCAGGCCCCTCTCTGTGGAACCAGCTGCCAGTTTGGGAGGCAGAGCCTTCAGTTATCAGGCCCCTCTCTGAGGAACCAGCTGCCAGTTTGGGAGGCAGAGCCTTCGGTTATCAGGCCCCTCTCTGTGGAACCAGCTGCCAGTTTGGGAGGCAGAGCCTTCGGTTATCAGGCCCCTCTCTGTGGAACCAGCTGTCAGTTTGGGAGGCAGAGCTTTCGGTTATCAGGCCCCTCTCTGTGGAACCAGCTGCCAGTTTGGGAGGCAGAGCCTTCAGTTATCAGGCCCCTCTCTGTGGAACCAGCTGCCAGTTTAGGAGGCAGAGCCTTCGGTTATGAGGCCCCTCTCGGTGGAACGAGCTGCCAGTTTGGGAGGCAGAGCCTTCAGTTATCAGGCCCCTCTCTGTGGAACCAGCTGCCAGTTTGGGAGGCAGAGCCTTCGGTTATCAGGCCCCTCTCTGAGGAACCAGCTGCCAGTTTGGGAGGCAGAGCCTTCAGTTATCAGGCCCCTCTCTGTGGAAAAAGCTTCCAGTTTGGGAGTCAGAGCCTTCAGTTATCAGGCCCCTCTGTGTGGAACCAGCTGCCAGTTTGGGAGGCAGAGCCTTCAGTTATCAGGCCCCTCTCTGTGGAACCAGCTGCCAGTTTGGGAGGCACAGCCTTCGGTTATCAGGCCCCTCTCTGTGGAACCAGCTGCCAGTTTGGGAGGCAGAGCCCTCAGTTATCAGGCCCCTCTCTGTGGAACCAGCTGCCAGTTTGGGAGGCAGAGCCTTCAGTTATCAGGCCCCTCTCTGAGGAACCAGCTGCCAGTTTGGGAGGCAGAGCCTTCGGTTATCAGGCCCCTCTCTGTGGAACCAGCTGCCAGTTTGGGAGGCAGAGCCTTCGGTTATCAGGCCCCTCTCTGTGGAACCAGCTGTCAGTTTGGGAGGAAGAGCTTTCGGTTATCAGGCCCCTCTCTGTGGAACCAGCTGCCAGTTTGGGAGGCAGAGCCTTCAGTTATCAGGCCCCTCTCTGTGGAACCAGCTGCCAGTTTAGGAGGCAGAGCCTTCGGTTATGAGGCCCCTCTCTGTGGAACGAGCTGCCAGTTTGGGAGGCAGAGCCTTCAGTTATCAGGCCCCCTCTGTGGAACCAGCTGCCAGTTTGGGAGGCAGAGCCTTCGGTTATCAGGCCCCTCTCTGAGGAACCAGCTGCCAGTTTGGGAGGCAGAGCCTTCAGTTATCAGGCCCCTCTCTGTGGAACCAGCTTCCAGTTTGGGAGTCAGAGCCTTCAGTTATCAGGCCCCTCTGTGTGGAACCAGCTGCCAGTTTGGGAGGCAGAGCCTTCAGTTATCAGGCCCCTCTCTGTGGAACCAGCTGCCAGTTTGGGAGGCAGAGCCTTCGGTTATCAGGCCCCTCTCTGTGGAACCAGCTGCCAGTTTGGGAGGCAGAGCCTTCAGTTATCAGGCCCCTCTCTGTGGAACCAGCTGCCAGTTTGGGAGGCAGAGCCTTCAGTTATCAGGGCCCTCTCTGTGGAACCAGCTGCCAGTTTGGGAGGCAGAGCCTTCAGTTATCAGGCCCCTCTCTGTGGAACCAGCTGCCAGTTTGCGAGGCAGAGCCTTCAGTTATCAGGCCCCTCTCTGTGGAACCAGCTGCCAGTTTGGGAGGCAGAGCCTTCAGTTATCAGGCCCCTCTCTGAGGAACCAGCTGCCAGTTTGGGAGGCAGAGCCTTCGGTTATCAGGCCCCTCTCTGTGGAACCAGCTGCCAGTTTGGGAGGCAGAGCTTTCAGTTATCAGGCCCCTCTCTGTGGAACCAGCTGCCAGTTTAGGAGGCAGAGCCTTCAGTTATCAGGCCCCTCTCTGTGGAACCAGCTGCCAGTTTGGGAGGCAGAGCCTTCGGTTATCAGGCCCCTCTCTGTGGAACCAGCTGCCAGTTTGGGAGGCAGAGCCTTCGGTTATCAGGCCCCTCTCTTTTGAACCAGCTGTCAGTTTGGGAGGCAGAGCTTTCAGTTATCAGGCCCCTCTCTGTGGAACCAGCTGCCAGTTTGGGAGGCAGAGCCTTCAGTTATCAGGCCCCTCTCTGTGGAACCAGCTGCCAGTTTAGGAGGCAGAGCCTTCAGTTATCAGGCCCCTCTCTATGGAACGAGCTGCCAGTTTGGGAGGCAGAGCCTTCAGTTATCAGGCCCCTCTCTGTGGAACCAGCTGCCAGTTTGGGAGGCAGAGCCTTCGGTTATCAGGCCCCTCTCTGAGGAACCAGCTGCCAGTTTGGGAGGCAGAGCCTTCAGTTATCAGGCCCCTCTCTGTGGAACCAGCTGCCAGTTTGGGAGGCAGAGCCTTCAGTTATCAGGCCCCTCATTGAGGTACCAGCTGCCAGTTTGGGAGGCAGAGCCTTCAGTTATCAGGCCCCTCTCTGTGGAACCAGCTGCCAGTTTGGGAGGCAGAGCCTTCAGTTATCAGGCCCCTCATTGAGGTACCAGCTGCCAGTTTGGGAGGCAGAGCCTTCAGTTATCAGGCCCCTCTCTGTGGAACCAGCTGCCAGTTTGGGAGGCAGAGCCTTCGGTTATCAGGCCCCTCTCTGTGGAACCAGCTGCCAGTTTGGGAGGCAGAGCCTTCAGTTATCAGGCCCCTCTCTGTGGAACCAGCTGCCAGTTTGGGAGGCAGAGCCTTCGGTTATCAGGCCCCTCTCTGTGGAACCAGCTTTCAGTTTGGGAGGCAGAGCCTTCGGTTATCAGGCCCCTCTCTGTGGAACCAGCTGCCAGTTTGGGAGGCAGAGCCTTCGGTTATCAGGCCCCTCTCTGTGGAACCAGCTGTTAGTTTGGGAGGCAGAGCTTTCAGTTATCAGGCCCCTCTCTGTGGAACCAGCTGCCAGTTTGGGAGGCAGAGCCTTCAGTTATCAGGCCCCTCTCTGTGGAACCAGCTGCCAGTATAGGAGGCAGAGCCTTCAGTTATCAGGCCCCTCTCTGAGGAACGAGCTGCCAGTTTGGGAGGCAGAGCCTTTAGTTATCAGGCCCCTCTCTGTGGAACCAGCTGCCAGTTTGGGAGGCAGAGCCTTCAGTTATCAGGCCCCTCTCTGTGGAACCAGCTGCCAGTTTGGGAGGCAGAGCCTTCAGTTATCAGGCCCCTCTCTGTGGAACCAGCTTCCAGTTTGGGAGGCAGAGCCGTCAGTTATCAGGCCCCTCTCTGTGGAACCAGCTGCCAGTTTTGGAGTTAGAGCTTTCAGTTATCAGGCCCCTCAATGAGGAACCAGCTGCCAGTTTGGGAGGCAGGAGCCTTCAGTTATCAGGCCCCTCTCTGTGGAACCAGCTGCCAGTTTGGGAGTTAGAGCCTTCGGTTATCAGGCCCCTCTCTGTGGAACCAGCTGCCAGTTTGAGAAGCAGGAGCCTTCAGTTATCAGGCCCCTCTCTGTGGAACCAGCTGCCAGTTTGGGAGGCAGAGCCTTCAGTTATCAGACCCCTCTCTGTGGAACCAGCTGCCAGTTTGGGAGGCAGAGCCTTCAGTTATCAGGCCCCTCTCTATGGAACCAGCTGCCAGTTTGGGAGGCAGAGCCTTCGGTTATCAGGCCCCTCTCTGTGGAACCAGCTGCCAGTTTGGGAGGCAGAGCCTTCAGTTATCAGGCCCCTCTCTGAGGAACGAGCTGCCAGTTTGGGAGGCAGAGCCTTTAGTTATCAGGCCCCTCTCTGTGGAACCAGCTGCCAGTTTGGGAGGCAGAGCCTTCAGTTATCAGGCCCCTCTCTGTGGAACCAGCTGCCAGTTTGGGAGGCAGAGCCTTCAGTTATCAGGCCCCTCTCTGTGGAACCAGCTTCCAGTTTGGGAGGCAGAGCCTTCAGTTATCAGGCCCCTCTCTGTGGAACCAGCTGCCAGTTTTGGAGTTAGAGCTTTCAGTTATCAGGCCCCTCATTGAGGAACCAGCTGCCAGTTTGGGAGGCAGGAGCCTTCAGTTATCAGGCCCCTCTCTGTGGAACCAGCTGCCAGTTTGGGAGTTAGAGCCTTCGGTTATCAGGCCCCTCTCTGTGGAACCAGCTGCCAGTTTGAGAAGCAGGAGCCTTCAGTTATCAGGCCCTTCTCTGTGGAACCAGCTGCCAGTTTGGGAGGCAGAGCCTTCAGTTATCAGACCCCTCTCTGTGGAACCAGCTGCCAGTTTGGGAGGCAGAGCCTTCAGTTATCAGGCCCCTCTCTATGGAACCAGCTGCCAGTTTGGGAGGCAGAGCCTTCGGTTATCAGGCCCCTCTCTGTGGAACCAGCTGCCAGTTTGGGAGGCAGAGCCTTCAGTTATCAGGCCCCTCTCTGTGGAACCAGCTGCCAGTTTGGGAGGCAGAGCCTTCAGTTATCAGGCCCCTCTCTGAGGAACCAGCTGCCAGTTTGGGAGGCAGAGCCTTCGGTTATCAGGCCCCTCTCTGTGGAACCAGCTGCCAGTTTGGGAGGCAGGAGCCTTCAGTTATCAGGCCCCTCTCTGTGGAACCAGCTGCCAGTTTGGGAGAAAGAGCCTTCGGTTATCAGGCCCCTCTCTGTGGAACCAGCTGCCAGTTTGGGAGGCAGAGCCTTCAGTTATCAGGCCCCTCTCTGTGGAACCAGCTGCCAGTTTGGGAGGCAGAGCCTTCAGTTATCAGGCCCCTCTCTGTGGAACCAGCTGCCAGTTTGGGAGCAAGAGCCTTCAGTTATCAGGCCCCTCTCTGAGGAACCAGCTGCCAGTTTGGGAGGCAGAGCCTTCAGTTATCAGGCCCCTCTCTGAGGAACGAGCTGCCAAATTGGGAGGCAGAGCCTTCGGTTATCAGGCCTCTCTCTGTGGAACCAGCTTTCAGTTTGGGAGGCACAGCTTTCGGTTATCAGGCCCCTCTCTGTGGAACCAGCTGCCTGTTTGGGAGGCAGAGCCTTCGGTTATCAGGCCCCTCTCTGTGGAACCAGCTGTTAGTTTGGGAGGCAGAGCTTTCAGTTATCAGGCCCCTCTCTGTGGAACCAGCTGCCAGTTTGGGAGGCAGAGCCTTCAGTTATCAGGCCCCTCTCTGTGGAACCAGCTGCCAGTATAGGAGGCAGAGCCTTCAGTTATCAGGCCCCTCTCTGAGGAACGAGCTGCCAGTTTGGGAGGCAGAGCCTTTAGTTATCAGGCCCCTCTCTGTGGAACCAGCTGCCAGTTTGGGAGGCAGAGCCTTCAGTTATCAGGCCCCTCTCTGTGGAACCAGCTGCCAGTTTGGGAGGCAGAGCCTTCAGTTATCAGGCCCCTCTCTGTGGAACCAGCTTCCAGTTTGGGAGGCAGAGCCTTCAGTTATCAGGCCCCTCTCTGTGGAACCAGCTGCCAGTTTGGGAGTCAGAGCCTTCAGTTATCAGGCCCCTCTGTGTGGAACCAGCTGCCAGTTTGGGAGGCAGAGCCTTCAGTTATCAGGCCCCTCTCTGTGGAACCAGCTGCCAGTTTGGGAGGCACAGCCTTCGGTTATCAGGCCCCTCTGTGTGGAACCAGCTGCCAGTTTGGGAGGCAGAGCCCTCAGTTATCAGGCCCCTCTCTGTGGAACCAGCTGCCAGTTTGGGAGGCAGAGCCTTCAGTTATCAGGCCCCTCTCTGAGGAACCAGCTGCCAGTTTGGGAGGCAGAGCCTTCGGTTATCAGGCCCCTCTCTGTGGAACCAGCTGCCAGTTTGGGAGGCAGAGCCTTCGGTTATCAGGCCCCTCTCTGTGGAACCAGCTGTCAGTTTGGGAGGCAGAGCTTTCGGTTATCAGGCCCCTCTGTGTGGAACCAGCTGCCAGTTTGGGAGGCAGAGCCTTCAGTTATCAGGCCCCTCTCTGTGGAACCAGCTTCCAGTTTGGGAGTCAGAGCCTTCAGTTATCAGGCCCCTCTGTGTGGAACCAGCTGCCAGTTTGGGAGGCAGAGCCTTCAGTTATCAGGCCCCTCTCTGTTGAACCAGCTGCCAGTTTGGGAGGCAGAGCCTTCGGTTATCAGGCCCCTCTCTGTGGAACCAGCTGCCAGTTTGGGAGGCAGAGCCTTCAGTTATCAGGCCCCTCTCTGTGGAACCAGCTGCCAGTTTGGGAGGCAGAGCCTTCAGTTATCAGGCCCCTCTCTGTGGAACCAGCTGCCAGTTTGGGAGGCAGAGCCTTCAGTTATCAGGCCCCTCTCTGTGGAACCAGCTGCCAGTTTGGGAGGCAGAGCCTTCAGTTATCAGGCCCCTCTCTGAGGAACCAGCTGCCAGTTTGGGAGGCAGAGCCTTCGGTTATCAGGCCCCTCTCTGTGGAACCAGCTGCCAGTTTGGGAGGCAGAGCTTTCAGTTATCAGGCCCCTCTCTGTGGAACCAGCTGCCAGTTTGGGAGGCAGAGCCTTCAGTTATCAGGCCCCTCTCTGTGGAACCAGCTGCCAGTTTAGGAGGCAGAGCCTTCAGTTATCAGGCCCCTCTCTGTGGAAAGAGCTGCCAGTTTGGGAGGCAGAGCCTTCAGTTATCAGGCCCCTCTCTGTGGAACCAGCTGCCAGTTTGGAAGGCAGAGCCTTCGGTTATCAGGCCCCTCTCTGTGGAACCAGCTGCCAGTTTGGGAGGCAGAGCCTTCAGTTATCAGGCCCCTCTCTGTGGAACCAGCTGCCAGTTTGGGAGGCAGAGCCTTCAGTTATCAGGGCCCTCTCTGTGGAACCAGCTGCCAGTTTGGGAGGCAGAGCCTTCAGTTATCAGGCCCCTCTCTGTGGAACCAGCTGCCAGTTTGGGAGGCAGAGCCTTCAGTTATCAGGCCCCTCTCTGTGGAACCAGCTGCCAGTATAGGAGGCAGAGCCTTCAGTTATCAGGCCCCTCTCTGAGGAACGAGCTGCCAGTTTGGGAGGCAGAGCCTTTAGTTATCAGGCCCCTCTCTGTGGAACCAGCTGCCAGTTTGGGAGGCAGAGCCTTCAGTTATCAGGCCCCTCTCTGTGGAACCAGCTGCCAGTTTGGGAGGCAGAGCCTTCAGTTATCAGGCCCCTCTCTGTGGAACCAGCTTCCAGTTTGGGAGGCAGAGCCTTCAGTTATCAGGCCCCTCTCTGTGGAACCAGCTGCCAGTTTTGGAGTTAGAGCTTTCAGTTATCAGGCCCCTCATTGAGGAACCAGCTGCCAGTTTGGGAGGCAGGAGCCTTCAGTTATCAGGCCCCTCTCTGTGGAACCAGCTGCCAGTTTGGGAGTTAGAGCCTTCGGTTATCAGGCCCCTCTCTGTGGAACCAGCTGCCAGTTTGAGAAGCAGGAGCCTTCAGTTATCAGGCCCTTCTCTGTGGAACCAGCTGCCAGTTTGGGAGGCAGAGCCTTCAGTTATCAGACCCCTCTCTGTGGAACCAGCTGCCAGTTTGGGAGGCAGAGCCTTCAGTTATCAGGCCCCTCTCTATGGAACCAGCTGCCAGTTTGGGAGGCAGAGCCTTCGGTTATCAGGCCCCTCTCTGTGGAACCAGCTGCCAGTTTGGGAGGCAGAGCCTTCAGTTATCAGGCCCCTCTCTGTGGAACCAGCTGCCAGTTTGGGAGGCAGAGCCTTCAGTTATCAGGCCCCTCTCTGAGGAACCAGCTGCCAGTTTGGGAGGCAGAGCCTTCGGTTATCAGGCCCCTCTCTGTGGAACCAGCTGCCAGTTTGGGAGGCAGGAGCCTTCAGTTATCAGGCCCCTCTCTGTGGAACCAGCTGCCAGTTTGGGAGAAAGAGCCTTCGGTTATCAGGCCCCTCTCTGTGGAACCAGCTGCCAGTTTGGGAGGCAGAGCCTTCAGTTATCAGGCCCCTCTCTGTGGAACCAGCTGCCAGTTTGGGAGGCAGAGCCTTCAGTTATCAGGCCCCTCTCTGTGGAACCAGCTGCCAGTTTGGGAGCAAGAGCCTTCAGTTATCAGGCCCCTCTCTGAGGAACCAGCTGCCAGTTTGGGAGGCAGAGCCTTCAGTTATCAGGCCCCTCTCTGAGGAACGAGCTGCCAAATTGGGAGGCAGAGCCTTCGGTTATCAGGCCTCTCTCTGTGGAACCAGCTTTCAGTTTGGGAGGCACAGCTTTCGGTTATCAGGCCCCTCTCTGTGGAACCAGCTGCCTGTTTGGGAGGCAGAGCCTTCGGTTATCAGGCCCCTCTCTGTGGAACCAGCTGTTAGTTTGGGAGTCAGAGCTTTCAGTTATCAGGCCCCTCTCTGTGGAACCAGCTGCCAGTTTGGGAGGCAGAGCCTTCAGTTATCAGGCCCCTCTCTGTGGAACCAGCTGCCAGTATAGGAGGCAGAGCCTTCAGTTATCAGGCCCCTCTCTGAGGAACGAGCTGCCAGTTTGGGAGGCAGAGCCTTTAGTTATCA